>NC_089798.1:11774561-11929561 GCF_040412425.1 Macrobrachium rosenbergii
TATCAGATACACGAGTGGTGTGAATTAATTATAGACCTTGGCATCGCCCAAGGTCTAGATTATACTACACATTAGCATCACTCAAGTTCTAGAGAATACTAGACCTTGGCATCATCCAAGATGTAGAGAATACTAGACCTTGGTATCACCCATTGTCTATAAAATTCTAGACCTGGGCATCACACAAGGTCTAGAGAATAATAGACCTTGGCATCACCCAGGGTCTATAGAATACTAGACCTTGCCATCACCTAAGGTCTAGAGAATACTAGGCCTTGGCATCACCCAAGGCCTAGAAAATACTAGACATTAGCATCACTCAAGATCTAGAGAATACTAGACCATGGAATCACCCAAAGTCTAGAGAATACTAGACCTTGGCATCACCCAAGTTCTATAGAATACTAGACCTTGGCATCACCCAAGGTCTAGAGAATACTAGACCTTGGCATGACCCAAGGTCTAGAGAATACTAGACATTAGTATCACTCAAGATTCAGAGAATACTAGACCTTGGCATCACACAAGGTCTATAGAATACTAGACCTTGGCATCACCCAAGGTCTAGAGGATACTAGACATTAGCATCACCAACATCTAGCGAATACTATAGCAGAGTCCAACGCTCTTTGCAGCTAAGCCCCTCCCACTGCACACCAGTGATTGGTTAGCTCTCGAAGAGGGAATGCCGTCACACTAGTTAACAGTCCAAATGATTGCCAGTACGGTTTTGACTCCATTCGGTCATGTTGAGTTTCGTGCATAAATCATGACATCACAGATTTCAGTTCCCAGAATTGTGAAGTATGCAACTGATATCTCCGATAAAAGATATAAGCTATATATCGTTAAGAAGATCTTGGATCATTCTGTCTGTGCATCGTTTTTTTTATCATGGGCAGCCTACATACGTAACCAAAATGCTTTTTGTTGTTTTAAATTGGTGTTAGTCTAAATAAGCGATCCCACACAGACCATATTAACCGAAAAGAAGCAGCCATGTCAAATGTTAATATCATTGAAAGATTAGGACTACACATCAATTTCTTATATTTTGAGCCAATGACAGTGCATAGGCCTACACGTCATTTTCTTATATTTTGAGGCAATGACAGGGCACAGGCCTATGCGTCAATTTCTTATATTCTGAGCCAGTGACAGGGCATAGGACTACACGTCATTTTCTTATATTTTGAGGCAATGACAGGACACAGGCCTACGCGTCAATTTCTTATATTCTGAGCCAGTGACAGGGCATAGGATTACACGTCAATTACTTATACTCTGAAGCAATGACAGGACAAAAAAATAAACGTCAATTTCTTATATTTTGAGGCAATGGCTGGGCATAGGCCTACACGTCAATTACTTATATTCTGAGACAATGACAAGGCAAAGGCCTACACATCAATGTCTTATATTTTGAGGCAATAACAGGGCACACCCCTACAAGTCAATTTCTTATATTCTGAGCCAATGACAGGAAATAGGCCTAAACGTCAATTACTTATATTCTGAGGCAATGACAGGGCAAAGGCCTACACCTCAATTTCTTATATTCTGAGCAATGACAGAGCATAGGCTTACACCTCAATTTCATATATTCTGAGCAATGAAAGGGCAAAGGCCTAAACGTCAGTTTCTTATATTCTGAGCCAGTGACAAGGCAAAGGCCTGCATGTCAGTTTCTTAAATTCTGAGGCAATGACAGGGCATAGGCCTACATGTCAATTTCTTATATTCTGAGGCAATGACAGGGCATAGGCCTACATATCAATTTCTTATCTGAGGCAATGACAGGGCATAGGCCTCATGTCAATTTCTTATATTCTAAGCCAATGACAGGGCATAAGCATACATGTCAATTTCTTATATTCTGAGGCAATGACAGAGCATAGCCCTACATGACAATTTCTTATATTCTAAGGCAATGACAGGGCATACACCTACATGTCATTTACTTATATTCTGAGGCAATGACAGGGCATAGGCCTACACGTCAATTTCTTATATTCTGAGCCAATGACAGGGCATATGCCTACATATCAATTTCTTATATCCTGTGCCAATGACAGGGCATAGACCTATATGTCAATTACTTATAGTCTGAGGCAATGACAGGGCATAGGACAACAAGCCAATTTCTTATATTCTGAGCCAATGACAGGCACAGGCTTACACATTAATTTCTTATATTCTGAGCCAATGACATGGAATAAGCCTACACATCAAATTCTTATATTCTGAGGCAATGACAGGGCATGCGCCTGCATGTCAATTTCTTATATTCTGAAGCAATGACATGGCATAGGCTACACTTCAATTTCTTATATTCTGAGCCAATTGCATAGCATAGGACTAAACTTCAACTTCTTATATTCCAAGGAAATAACAGGGCATACGCCTACATGTCAATTTCTTATATTCTGAGGCAATGACAGGGCACAGGCTTAAATGCCAATTTCTTATATTCTGAGCCAATGATAGGGCATAGGCCTACACTTCAATTTCTTTTATCCTGAGCCAATGACAGGGCATAGGCCTACATGTCAATTTCTTATATTCTGAACCAATGAGAGGCATAGGCCTACATGTCAATTTCTTATATTCTGAGGCAATGACAGGGCATATGCCTAAATGTCAGTTTCTTATATTCTGAGTAAATGACAGGGCATAGGCCTTCATGTCAATTTCTTGTATTCTGAACCAATAACAGGGCATAAGCCTACAAGGCATTTTCTTATATCCTAAGCCAATGATAGGGTATGGGCCAACACATCAATTTCTTATATTCTGAACCAATGACAGGCATGGGCCTACATCTCAATTTCTTATATTCTGAACCAATGACAGGGCATAGGCCTACACATCAATTTCTTATATTCTGAACCAATGACAGGTCATAGGGCTAAATGTCAATTCCTTATATTCTGAACCAATAACAGGGCATAGGCCTACAATTCAATTTCTTATATTCTGAGGCAATGACAGGGCATGAGCCTACATGTCAATTTCTTATATTTTGAAACAATGACAGAGCATATGCCTACAAGTCAATTTCTTATATTCTAAGGCAATGACAGGGCATAGGCCTAAATGCCAATTTATTATATTCTGAGCCAATGACAGGGCATAGGCCTACACTTCAATTTCTTATATTCTGAGCCAAGGACAGGATATGGGCCTACACGTCAATTTCTTATAATCTGAACCAATGACAGGGCATAAGCCTACACATCAATTTCTTATATTCTGAACCAATAACCGGGCATAGGCCTACAAGTCAATTTCTTATATTCTCAGCCAATGACAGGGCATAGTCCTACATGTCAATTTCCTATATTCTGAACTAATGACAGGACATAGGCCTGAACATCAATTTCTTATATTCTGAACCAATGACAAGGCATAGGCCTACATGTCAATTTCTTATATTCTGAACTAATGACAGGGCATAGGCCTACACGTCAATTTCTCATATTCTGAACCAATGACAGGGCACAGGCCAACAAGTCAATTTCTTATATTCTGAGGCAATTATATTCTGCCAACAAGTCAATTTCAATATTCTGAGGCAATGACAGGGCCACATGTCAATTTCTTATATTTTGAAACAATGACAGAGCATACGCCTACAAGTCAATTTCTTATATTCTAAGGCAATGACAGGGCACAGGCCTAAATGCCAATTTATTATATTCTGAGCCAATGACAGGGCATAGGCTTACACGTCAATTTCTTATATTCTGAACCAATGACAGGGCACAGGCCAACAAGTCAATTCCTTATATTCTGAACCAATAACAGGGCATAGGCCTACAATTCAATTTCTTATATTCTGAGGCAATAACAGGGCATGAGCCTACATGTCAATTTCTTATATTTTGAAACAATGACAGAGCATATGCCTACAAGTCAATTTCTTATATTCTAAGGCAATGAAAGGGCATAGGCCTAAATGCCAATTTATTATATTCTGAGCCAATGACTGGGAATAGGCCTACACTTCAATTTCTTATATTCTGAGCCAAGGACAGGATATGGGCCTACATGTCAATTTCTTATAATCTGAACCAATGACAGGGAATAGCCCTACACTTCAATTTCTTATATTCTGAACCAATAACCGGGCATAGGCCTACAAGTCAATTTCTTATATTCTCAGCCAATGACAGGGCATAGTCCTACATGTCAATTTCCTATATTCTGAACTAATGACAGGGCATAGGCCTGAACATAAATTTCTTATATTCTGAACCAATGACAAGGCATAGGCCTACATTTCAATTTCTTATATTCTGAACTAATGACAGAGCATAGGCCTACACATCAATTTCTTATATTCTGAACCAATAACATGGCATAGTCCTACATGTCAATTTCTTATATTCAGAAATAATGACAGGGCATAGGCCTACACGTCAATTTCTTGCATTTGAACCGATATTCTGTCAATTTCTTATAACTAATGACAGGGCATAGGCCTACACATCAATTTCTTATATTCTGAACCAATAACATGGCATAGTCCTACATGTCAATTTCTTATATTCAGAAATAATGACAGGGCATAGGCCTACACGTCAATTTCTTGCATTCTGAACCGATGACAAGGCATGGGCCTACACATCAATTTCTTATATTCTGAACCAATGACAAGGCATGGGCCTACATCAATTTCTTATATTCTGAACCAATGACAAGGCAAGGGCCTACACATCAATTTCTTATATTCTGAACCAATGACAAGGCATGGGCCTACATCAATTTCTTATATTCTGAACCAATGACAAGGCAAGGGCCTACACATCAATTTCTTATATTCTGAACCAATGACAAGGCAAGGGCCTACACATCAATTTCTTATATTCTGAACCAATGACAAGGCAAGGGCCGACACATCAATTTCTTATATTCTGAACCAATGACGGGGCATAGGCCTACATGTCAATTCTGAACCAATGACAGGGCATAGGCCTACTTGTCAATTTCTTATATTCTGAGCCAATGACAGGGCATAGGCCAACATGACAATTTCTTATATTCTGAGCCAATGACAAAGCATAGCCCTACTCGTCAAATTTTATATTATGAGCCAATGACAGGGCATATGCCTACACATCAATTTCTTATATTCTGAGCCAATGACAGGGCATAGGACTACACATCAATTACTTATATTCTGGGGCCTACACGTCAATGTCTTATATTCTGAGCCAATGACAGGGTATAGGCCTACATGTCAATTTCTTATATTCTGAGCTAATGACAGGGCATATGCCTACACGTCAATTTCTTATATTCTAAGGCAATGACAGGACATATGCCTACATGTCAATTTCTTATGTTCTGAGGCAATGACAGGGCACAGCCCTACACATTAATTTCTTATATTCTAAGCTAATGACAGGACATAGGCCTACACGTCAGTTTCTTATATTCTGAGCCAATGACAGCACACAGTCTTACACGTCAATTTTTTTATTTTCAGAGCCAATTAGAGCGAATGCCTACACATCAATTTCTTATATTCTGAGCCAATGACAGGGCATAGGCCTACATGTCACTTTCTTATATTCTGAGTCAATGACAGGGCATTGGCCTACACATCAATTTCTTATATTCTCAGCCAATGACAGGGCATAGGCCTACAAGTCAATTACTTATATTCTGAGGGGTACATGTCAATTTCTTATAATGTGATCCAATGACAGGGCATAGGCCTACATGTCAATTTCTTATATTATGAACAAATGACAGGGCATAGGCCTACACATCAATTTCTTAAATTATGAGCCAATGACAGGGCATAGGTCTTCACGTCAATTCCTTATATTCTGAGCCAATGACGGGGATTAGGCCTACACGTTAAATTCTTATATTCTGAGCCAATGACAGGGCATAGGCCTACATGTCATTTTCTTATATTCTGATCCAATGAAAGCGCATAGGCCTAAACATCTATTAATTTATATTCTGAGCCAGTGATAGGGCATAGGCCTACGGACATAGGCCTACATGTCATTTTTTATATTCTGAGGCAAAGACAGGGCATATCCCTACAATTTAATTTCTTATATTCTGAGGCAATGACAGGGCATAGGCCATCTTATGTTCTGAGCCAATGACAGGGCATAGCCCTACACATCAATTCCTCATATTCTGAGGCAATGACAGGGCATAGGACTATATGTCAATTTCTTATATTCTGAGCCAATAGCAGGGCAAGGAACTACACATCAATTTTTTATATTCTGAGGCCTACACTTCAATTTCTAATATTCTGAGTCAATGACGGGGCACAGGCCTACATGTCAATTTATTATATTTTGAGCCAATGATTAGGCATAGGCCTACACGTCCATTTCTTATATTCTGAGGCAATGACAGGGTATAGGCCTACACATCAATTTATTATATTCTGAGCCAATGACAGGGCATAGGCCTACATGTCAATTTATTATATTTTGAGCCAATGATTAGGCATAGGCCTACACGTCAATTTCTTATATTTTGAGCCAATGATAGGGTATAGGCCTACACATCAATTTATTATATTCTGAGCCAATGACAGGGCATAGGCCTACACATCAATTTCTTATACTCTGAGCCAATGACAGGGCATAGGCCTACATGTCAATTTCTTATATTCTGAGCCAATGACAGGGCATAGGCCTACATGTCAATTTCTTTACTCTGAGCCAACGATAGGGCATAGGCTTACACGTCAGTTTCTTATATTCTGAGCCAATGACATGGCATAGGACTACATTTGTATTTCTTATATTCTGAGCCAAGGACAGGGCATAGGCATACAGGTCAATTTCTTATATTCTTAGCCAATTTTAGGGCATAGGCCTATAAGTCAATTTATTATATTCAGAAACAATGACAGGGCATATGCCTAAACCTCAATTACTTATATTCTGAGCCAATGACAGGGCATAGGCCTACACATCATTTTCTTATATTCTGAACCAATGACAGGGCATATCACTACACGTCAATTACTTATATTCTGAGCCAATGACAGGGCATAAGCCTACACATTCATTTCTTATATTCTGAACCAATGAGAGGGAATAGGCCTACAAGTCAATTTCTTATATTCTGGGTAATGACAGGGCATAGGCCTACATGTCAATTACTTATATTCTGAGCCAATGACAGGGCATAGGCCTACATGTCAATTTCTTATATTCTGAACCAATGACAAGGCATAGGCCTACACGTCAATTTCTTATACTCTCAGCCAATGATAGGGCATAGGCCTACACGTAAATTTTTTATATTCTGAGCCAATGACAGGGCATAGGCATGCACATTAATTTCTTATATTCTCAACCAATGACAGGGCATGGGCCTGCATGTCAGTTCCTTATATTCTGAACCAATGACAGGACATAGGCTTGCGCGTCAATTTCTTATATTCTGAGCCAATGACAGGGTATAGGCCTACACGTCAATTTCTTATATTCTGAGCCAATGACAGGCATAGGCCTACATGTCAATTTCTTATATTATGAGCCAATGACAAGGCATGGGCCTACACATCAATTTTTTATGTTCTGAACCAATGACAGGGCATAGGCATACATGTCAATTTCTTATATTCTGAACCAATGATGGGTCAATTCTGAACCAATGACAGGACATAGGCCTACTCGTCAATTTCTTATATTCTGAGCCAATGACAGGGCATAGGCCAACATGACAATTTCTTATATTCTGAGCCAATGACAGAGCATAGCCCTACGCGTCAAAATTTTATATTCTGAGCCAATGACAGGGCATAGGCCTACACATCAATTTCTTATATTCTGAGCCAATGACAGGGCATAGGCCTACACGTCAATTTCTTATATTATGAGCCAATGACAGGGCATAGGCCTACACGTCAATTTCTTATATTCTGAGCCAATGATATGGCATAGGCCTGCACGTCAATTTCTTATTGCAAATCGTTTTCTACCTGTATCTGTTGGAAATAGAGTAGCTTTTAATTAATATAGTAGTTTCAACTCCACGATATGTAATGTATATACATAAAATGGAATGTACACGTATAAGCAAGTGCACATGCACATACATGCGTGGATGGCCATAGTAATTGTAACGCCACTTATACCAGAGAGAATAAAAGTAAAACTTATGGTCACGTTGCCGATGGCACACACAGATCAATCATAGGACTGTCTCAGCCTTACACACAACTATCAGACTGTTCGCAATGAATTACATTGAAAAAATATATATACAAAAGGGATAACAAATTATATTACTGTGATAGTAAATATAAGGCTGCTGTAGCATTTCTATGAAAATGAAGGCTATGCTAGGAAGATATCATAAGATACTTGACGAAATAAGAAAAAAATAAAGGGTAGCTGAAAAAGTTATGCATGAGATGATCCAAACCAGTCTGGGAGTAGCCCATGATTCATTTGGTTTTGGGGCATTCTTGTAGATTACCCTGTTGGACAAAAGGATACATAAGAGTCAGTAATTCTCTCTCTCTCTCTCTCTCTCTCTCTCTCTCTCTCTCTCTCTCTCTCTCTCTCTCTCTCTCTCTCTCTTGTTAGAAGAATATTCTGGTGTAGACTATATTCATAAAGACCTCAATTACTTTTAATTAAAACAAATGAGTTTATGAATAGGTCTATGTTTATTCTGCAGTGTTAGGTTACCATATGAAAATTTTTTGAAGACACTACAAGCACCAAAACAGCAGCAACAAAAACCAGAATAACCACAGCCAGAACCACAATAAAACAGCTGAACATAAGATAGGCCTATAATCCAAACGTCAAAAAGACATAGGAAATTATAGGTCTACGTCATTTTTTATGGTCCTGTTATTTCGAAAGGAGACAATGTCCTTCAAGAAAATTCTCAGCAAATTATATCCAGCATGACTCGTATAGCCTATCATATTGTAACTTCAAGTTAAACATAGGCATATTCTGGTTTTGTAGAGTGAGGTCACTGCTTGTCATCCCAGTGCCCACCAAATGTGTAAACGATTGCAATGAAATCGATTTTATGACTATTAAAATGCAGTAAAATTTTCTGAAATCAATATGAAGTACTAGTCTGCATAGCTCAGAAACTCTAGGGAATGGTCATGGACTTTGCTATAGTGAATGTTCAGTGACTATTTAGTGTTAAATGAGTGTTTAGGAGTTTAATGATCATTTAGGGTTTAGTGAGTATTTAGTGTTAAAGAGTGTTTAAGGTTTACTGAGTGTTTAGTGTATAGTGAGTGCTTAGTGAATGTTTAGTGTATAGTGAGTGTTTAGTGTTGAATGAACGTTTAGGATTACGTGAGTTTTTAGTAATGTTTACTGAGTGTTTAGGGCACAGTGAGTATTTAGTGAGTGTTTAGTGTTTTATGAGCGTTTAGTGAGTGTTTAGTGTATAGCAAGTGCCTAGTGGGTGTTGAGTATTCAGTGAGTGTTTAGTGTTATTGAGTGTGAGTTTATAGTAAGTGCGAGTGATTAGTGAGTGTGAATGTATAGTAATGTGTGTGTTTAGTGAGTGTGAGTGTATAGTAAGTGTGTGTGTTTAGTGAGTGTGAGTGTATAGTAGGTGTGTGTGTTTAGTGAGTGTGAGCGTATAGTAAGTGAGAGTGTTTAGTGAGTGTAAGTGTATTGTGAATGTTAGTGATTAGAGATTGTATATTACTGTTTAGTTAGTGTTTAGTGACTGTATCAAAGAAAGTCCTGTAATTTACAGAAACCATTTATGCTAGACATTGCTTAGATCCAAGAGCAGATGCTTAGGCCTTGACAGCAATGGTTGGAGTGCTTAGGCCAATCTGTTTTTGTAAGACAATTTTTCTCTGTGAAAATGGGTTAAGTAATAATAATAATGATGATAATAACAACAATAACAGTAAAAAAATAATAATAATAGTAACAATAATAATAACAGTAAAAATAATAGTATTAATAGTAATATTAATAAGATAGTAATAATAGCAAAAAGGATAAAAATAATTATAATAAAAATAACAATAGAAATAAAGTGCCGTATAGTACTATGAGCTGGACTGAGACCTTTGAATATGGCCGCCCGAGGTCACACGCTCGGCAAGGAGATCGCCACTCCATGTTACTGAAGCTCTATGGATAGGAGCAAGGGATGGGTAGAGAAAGTTGGAGCGTTACAAGGAAGTACAGCGTTACAGACTACGAAAAGATGGGTACAGTAAAGTCGTGAATTCAAGAGGGGATAAAGTAGAAATAAGTCAGGAGACAAAAATGAAGAAGAATAACGGAACAGTATAAAAAGGATCTTGAAATAATGAAAGGACCCCAGCAGATATTAAAAGGAAAGATTTTAGCAATGGATCTAAGAAATAAAGTTACTGAGATGCACTGGATGGTGTGTTCACAAACAAGAACACAACTACGGCTGCAACGTCATTGTGAATAATGCAGTACATGGAAGAAAAGGTGCATTCTGGAAGGGCGCAAACCTTTATGTGCAAGATGCTTTGGTGGATAGCCTACAGCAAAGCTCGACACTGACGACCGAGAGGATATGGAGCACAATGGTAAGTCTAGAATTCTCAACAGTGAAGAGCAAAATGTGTGATACTGTGGCAATAACAATGAGAACAATACATGGTGAGAAAAAAATATTAAGGACAACTTACAAAAGGAGAATGGGTTTTTACTTAAATATCAAACTGCAATCAAGATAGCAATGCAATGTAAAAAGAAAACAGTCACGAAAGCATGACAACTGAGAGCTTAAGGCAAAAGGAAATTGAGAGAAAAATGCACAATTCCATGCAGTGTCAGTGGGATGATTCAATAGAAATATTAACAAAATAATAGTGATATGATCTATCAGTGTAAAGTTCTATTTTCTATCTATAGATAATAATAATGAACGAGCAACATTAAATATTACTGTACACGCAAGAAAGAAAAATAAGGCATCGTGTCCTATGAACGATAAAGACGAATGTAAGAAAAAGAATGACTGCATGGAAGGGAATGCAAATGAGTTATAACTTAAAAAGGACTCGCACCTGGAATATGGTGTCAGACTGGGATATAGGATCACACCATCATAAGGGTGATGAAGAGGAGATGCATCATAAGAAAGAAAGATGCGCGTCAAATGCACAACGCAGGGAGCGTGAGATGGGAAGCACGGTCTCATTTAAAGATACAGAAGCCAATGAGAGTTCTGTTTTCATCTTCTTCAGAAATTATAGATCTGCAAATTATTTCAGCACTAAAACCATTTCAGCACTAAATAAAATGTGGTTTTTACTGATTTCTGAAGTATGATTTACTTTTTGAAGTCTTAACCTTCTCTGTGAGCATCATAGAAAACAAGTAAAAATGTGCCAAAGTTTCTTCAGCGCAATCGAGTTTTCTGTACATCTGTAAGAGACCGCATTGCGGTCTTTCGAGCACACGTGTGTGTGCGTCATCCATCGGAGGAAACAAGACAAAAACAAGAGCATCCCGTTTCCTCTCTCTCAAGGAACGCAAATTCTACCATACAATATTCCCGTCTGTTTCTCCCTAACCATTATTTTCTCGATTTATGTACAATCACCACTACTTGCATTGCCATGCAAGCATTCCAATCATGTACTCATAATGTTCCACCGAATCTTCTGTATCAAACTGTATGTATGTTTCTGTTTGTGGAGATGCCAAACGTCTCGCCATTTCACATATATTATGCTACTGGATTGTATTCATTAATCTGTCTCGAATCTCATGCAATTGGCCATGTGTGGAATTTTCTGGCCTTTCCATTGATATATGTTTTATCATTGTACGTTTATTATGTCTTTCACAATCGCTTTCTGTTTGTCTGCCGACAAACACAGATGTCCGAAACATTACCTCTGTTTTGCCCTGTCTGTGTGTAGAAACTTCTTTGCTGCTCACACCAGCCAATAACAACTTCAAAGATTCTGTACATTCAGTCAGTAAGGAACCACCAATAAACCAAACAACACCCGGCCAGTATGTCACTCTATACCATCCTTACACTGGTGACCCCGGAGTGACCCGAAGGAGCCGATGGCAGACGTCCGACCCAAGATGACGACCCACGCGCCAACAAACCCTTCGCCGCCTCCCCGCTTCCAGCCATTCCCTAGTGCTCAGTAGATGTCCGACCCTCCAAGATGACCCACCCCACCACAGGAACCCTGGACGCCTACCCTAGGCAGCCTGCCGCCGCCCCCGAACTCATACCGGACGACCTGACCAATGAAGGAGCGATGTACCCTTCAACCCGCTACCGTCCTCCTCGAGTTCCTGCTGGCCGGCGCCGCCCTTCAGCCTCCTACCCGCCCAAGGCCCAAGTCCTTCACGCCCATTCCAATTGTCAGCAAGACGATTTCCGCATCGACACCTTGCCGCATCGTGGTCTTTCGAGCGCACGTGTGTGTGTGTTATCCATCGGAGGAAACAAGACAAAAACAAGAGCATCCCGTTTTTTCTCTCTCAAGGAACGCAACTTCTACCATACAATATTTCCATTTGTTTCTCCCTAACCATTGTTGTCTCGATTTATGTACAATCACCACTACTTGCATTGCCATGCAAGCATTCCAATCATGTACCCATAATGTTCCAGCAAATCTTCTGTATCAAACTGTATGTGTTTCCGTTTGTGAAGAAGCTGTAAGGTGTCAAAGAAACAAGCAGGTAAAAGTTACTGCTACTTTATTACAGATCCAGGCAGTTTATATAGCGGCCGACTGACGCTGGCCCGCGAGAGACAATGGAACTGACTGTGACCTGAAGTCGAAACAATAAACAATAATATGCAGCGAACGAGTACAAATTACAATACAAAACATACAGAACTACAATATGGATACAGTCTTGATGCCTGTGAATGAAGAAACATGTGATACACAATGTGTGACATTTGTATAAATACGCATAAAGTAAAAATGATTAAAAATGCGTGACCTGGCACGTTTTAGGCGTGACTAATTGAGTTTGAAGAAAATGGGAAGTCACCAAAGAAAACATGCTCAGCAGAGACTTAATTAATGGCGCATCCGAAGGAGACTCCGCTGACGGCGATGTGGTGACTTTACAAATACTCCCCCCCCCAAGACGATTGACGCGTCCGACTAATCCCTGTATCTGCTGGGACGCTGAAGGGTGCCGCGGCTCCTTGAAGATAACGGAGGGTCTCCCGCATGTGAGGCTGCTGGTTGGGCGGTCCCTTCCTGGGGCGGCTGCGCCTGCGGGGTGAGGGCGTGCTGGAGTGCGGTTGGGCGGAAGGGTGCTGCGTCGCTGTCGGGACTCTCCGACAGAAAGGCGGGCTTTAAGCGGTCTATTGAAACCCAGTCGTCCTTGCCAGGGAGTGCCAGCTGGAACGCCTTGCTGTTTCGTTCCAGCACGCGGAAGGGTCCCCTGTAGGGCTTGGTTAGTGGTGGACGGACGGGCGTCGACTCTGACGAAGACGTGGGTGGCGGATGACAGCTGTGGCGGCATGAAGGTGGTTGCTTTGTCGATGTATGAGCGCCTGCAAGGGGCGAACTTGCCGGCCACGTCGCGGAGCCTCTGCAGTCACGAGCTCTCCCAGCACCACGAGGGGTTCCTCAGGTTTGTTCAGCTGCAGATGGGGTGCCGTCGGCTCTGGGGCGGTTCTCAACCCGAGGAGGACCACGGCAGCTGATGTTTCCAGTCCTCGGCGGTGCAGCGGGCCATGAGGGATGACTTTAGGGACCTGTGGAACCGTTCGACCAGGCCGTTGGCCGCTGGGTTTACGCTGTGGTGGTGTGGTGCGTGGTTCCCAGCAGTTGAGCCAGGGCAGACCACAACTCGGAGAGGAAGGCGGGGCCCTGTCGGTTGTGATGGTCCGGGACGCCGAAGCGGCTAACCCAACTGGAGAGCAGGGCCTCTGTGCACGCGCTGGCGGTGGCTTCTTGCATGGGTGTGGCTTCCGGGCCACCTCGTCGAACAGTCTACCACCGTCAGGAGGTATCTGGATCCGCCTGATGGGGGAAGGGGCCCGACGACGTCGATGTGGATGTGGCCGAAGCGGCGCCCTGGCTGTGGGAACTCGCCTACTCCCGACTGTGTGTGACGACCCACCTTACTGGTCTGGCACTGCAGGCACTGTTTTGCCCAGGCCGTGGCGTCCTTTTGCACCCCGTGCCAGACGAGCTTTTTTGAAAGCAGTTTGGCCGTGGTCCTGCCGGAGGGGTGTGAGAGGCCGTGAATTATGTCGAATACCTGGCGGCGGCGTGAGGCTGGAACCAAAGGGCAGGGCTGACCTGTGCTGATGTCGCAGAGCAGGCTGGGGCCTTCGGGGGCGAGGGTCACGTCCCGCCACTTGAGGGACGTGATGGCGGTGCGGTATGCTGGGGTTTCTGGGTCAGCGGCCTGTTCTCTGGCAAGGTCCTGGTAATCTACATCAAGCTGCACTGCATTCAACTCGACTCTGGAGAGGGCGTCTGCTACGGGATTTTTCTTGCCGGGGAGGTACCTGACGGAACAGGTAAATTCTGCTATGGCTGAGAGGTGGCGCTGCTGTCTGGAAGACCATGCGTCCCCCTGCTTCGTGAAGGCGTGAACCAGTGGCTGATGGTCTGTGAAGATTGTGAAGGGCGTCCCCTCCAGGAGGAACTTGAAGTGCCGAACTGCGCGGTACATCGCGCAGAGTTCCCTGTCGAAGGTGCTGTAGCGGGTCTCTGCGGGATTGAACTTCTTGCTGAAGAAGGCGATGGGCTGGGGGGCGCCGTTGATGATTTGCTCCAGAACAGCACCACAGGCGACGTTACTGGCGTCTGTCATCAGCTGGAGGGGGGCCTTGGGATCCTGGTGTGCCAAGGCGGTTGCCTTGGCGAGGGCAGCCTTCGTCAGGGAAAAGGCCTGCTGCTGGCTGGGTCCCCAAGACAGGGACTTCGGTTGGCCTTTAGGACTTCCGTCAGGGGGGCCGTGGTGTGCGCGATCCCGGGGATGAACCGCCTGTAGAAGTTTACCATCCCAAGGAACTCCTGGACGGCCTTGATGGAGGTGGGTGTCGGGAACCTGGCTACGGCTGCTACTTTCGATGTAAGAGGGCGGGCGCCTGTCGGAGACACCTCGTGACCCAGGAATTCTGCTTTCTGGACGCCGAAGGTACACTTGTCAAAACGGACGACGAGGCCGTTCTCTTGGAGGCGCTGGAGGACTGCCCTGATGTGTCTCTGGTGTTCGCTGTGAGACCTGGAAAATATGAGAATGTCGTCGACGTAGCAGACGCAGAACTTTAGGTCCCCCAGGATGCTGTCCATGAGCCACTGGAAGGTGGCCCCGGCGTTCCTCAGCCCAAAGGTGCAGAAGGCGAACACATAGGACCCGAAGGGCGTGATGATGGCTGTCTTTGGTATGTCCTCTGGCGCAACAGGTACCTGGAAATAAGATTTAAGAAGGTCCAATTTAGTGAATATTTTGGCCCCGTGAAAGGAGGCCGTGAGGTCCTGCATGTTGGGTAGAGGGTAGTGGTCGGGCTCTGTTGCAATGTTGAGCCGCCTGTAGTCGCTGCAGGGTCTCCAGGAGCCGTCCGGTTTCTGCACCATGTGGAGGGGGGAGGCCCATGGACTGGAGGCTTTCCTGCAGATGCCCATCCTCTCCATCTCCGCGAATGCTTTTTTCGCCTCCTGAAGGCGCTGAGGGGGAAGCCTGCGGAACTTCGCATGTGTCGGGGGCCCTTTAGTCGTTATATGGTGGTACATGCCATGCTTGGCTGGGGCCCCGGGGACTTGGCGAAGCTCGGGCTTAAATACCTCAGGGAACTCCGACAGTAGGTGTGCATACTGGTGGGGGGCGACGGCGCTGATGGTGGGTCTGGGTCCCGCTGTTAACGGGAGAGACCGGCAGGAGTCGGTATCGAGGAGGCGCTTGCGCCTCACGTCGATTAGCAGGCCGAAGTGCGCCAGAAAATTGGCCCCCAGGAGTGGGGTTCCTACGTCCGCGACGATGAAGTCCCAGGAGTAACTCTGGCCAAGGATGGAGATCGACAGGAGCCTGGTGCCGTAGGAGAGGATGGGGGTTCCGTTGGCAGCCGTCAGGAAAGTGGCCAGGTCTGGTGTCTGGTTGCGGTCCTCTCTGGATGCTGGGAAGACCGATTTAAAGGCTCCTGTGTTGACCAGCATCATCCTGCCGGAGACGGTGTCGCGGACGTAAAAACCTACTGTTTTTGAGGCCCTGGGTTCTTCGGCTGCCATGGTGGCCTGTCCTGCTGGCCGCCGCCCCCGCTTTTTGAACGGGCAAACGAGCAGGGCGGCAGGCAGTTTCGGGCGTCCTTTCCGAACCACTTGTGGTAGCGACAGAAGCCCGGGACCTCCATCTGCTGTGGTTCGGTGGACGTCTGTTGGCGATGGCGTTGACGGGCTGCTCTCACGTCCTCTTCAGGCTGGACGGAGCTGACCGGCTGTGTGGCCGGTTTTAGCCGCTGTGAAGCCTTGACGGAGTCTGTGAGATGTTGCGCCGTCTCTATGAGGTCCTCGATAGGCATGGTGTAGGGGTGAGCGATCTGGTTGCGTACCTCCGGGAGGAGTTGGCAAAGGTAGATTTTCCGTCGGCTTATCTCCTGCCGCTTCTTTGTGCCACCCAAGTCTGGTAGTGACAGGAGATCTACGACCATGCTCCAAGCGTCTCTTGAATTGAGGTCGTGGCGTGGGTTTATGGCAAGGTCGATAGCACGGGCGGCCCGCTCGGCGATGGGCAGGGAGCAAGCTTCGAGGAGGAACTTTTTTGTGGTGCTGTATGTGAGGGTGTGTGTTTCCGGTACTCGCGAGATGGGTTTTCTGTACACGTCCTCCGAAAGGGCGTTGAGCACTGTGTCGGCCTGTAGGATTTCGTCCGTCAGGTCCACGATTCTGAAGTGGCTCTCCACCCTGCGCAGCCACATCGATGGGTTCCCCTGCATAAACGGCGGCAGTTTTACAGTGAGGGCGGCCCGCGATTGTGTTGCCCGGCCATCGTGTGTTCGGGCGCTGGTGTGGAGTTGCGGGAGGGCCTCGATGCAGGGGCGGGTAAGGTGTGATGGGAGGTAGGTAAACCTCCGAGTCCGCTGGGTCCGCGTTTAACTGCATGAAGGAGGGGATATCCGCGTCCATGCTCGCTCCTTTGACCCCTTACTGGAGTGGGGTACTCGCGTCAGTGCGCACTTTCGTGCGCCGTGTGGTTCCGCTAGTGACGCTGGTGGGGTACGCCGACGAGAGTCAGCACGCTCAAACGCTGGTTACAGCGCCGTGTTTAGGCCGCTAAGAGCGTTTTGGAGAAATCCTGGAGCCAAGACTAAGTCGCCGTGTCAGTCCGCTAATGGCTCCGGGATACTCCGGGGGTCACCACTGTAATGTGTCAAAGAAACGAGCAGGTAAAAGTTACTGCTACTTTATTACAGATCCAGGCAGTTTATATAGTGGCCGACTGGACGCCGCCCGCGAGAGACAATGGAATTGACTGTGACCTGAGGTCGAAACAATAAACAATAATATGCAGCGAACAAGTACAAATTACAATACAAAACATACAGAACTACAATATGGATACAGTCTTGATGCCTGTGAATGAAGAAACATGTGATACACAATGTGTGACATTTGTATAAATACGCATAAAGTAAAAATGATTAAAAATGCGTGACCTGGCACGTTTTAGGCGTGACTAATTGAGTTTGAAGAAAATGGGAAGTCACCAAAGAAAACATGCTCAGCGGAGACTTAATTAATGGCGCCGCCGAAACACTACGCTGGCGCCGATGTGGTGACTTTACAAAGCCAAACGTCTCGCCATTTCACATATATTATGCTACTACATTGTATTCATTAATATGTCTCGAATCTCATGCAATTGGCCATATGTGGAATTTCCTGGCCTTTCCATTGATATATAATTTATCATTGTATGTTTATTATGTCTCTCACAATCGCCATCTGTTTGTCTTCCAAAAACACAGATGTCCGAAACATTACCTCTGTTTTGCCCTGTCTGTGTGTAGAAACTACTTTGCAGCTCGCACCAGCCAATAACAACTTCGAAAATTCTGTATATTCAGTCAGTAAGGAACCACCAATAAACCTGACAACACCCACCCAGTATGTCACTCTATACCATCCTTACAAATTGTTTACAGCAAAATCCACCGCTCTTTGCAGCTAAGCCCCGCCCGCTGCTTACGTCACGACCATCCCTTGAAGCTGATTGGCATGGTTTCGAAAAGTTGGTTAATCTGTGGCTCTTTTCATCTTCATTAATTTGCAATAGCTGTTTTACCGAATTAAATAACGTTCTGCTGATTATCAAAAGGAAATGTTATATTATCCCCTGAAATAAAATCATAATATGCATTTCCCTAAAAATGGTAAAAAAAATAGGAAAATATAAATGAAGTCAGGAGTGTTCTGCAATGCTACAATATTGTTTTTCGTAAATGAGGCTCGCCTGATTACTAGAGCGGCAGCCCGGACCATTCAGATGCAACGAACGAGATACCGACTGTAACCCCTATCGATATTTAGGAGTAAACTTGTAAACAGTGAAACTGACCGTCTGCCGAAAATATATGGGTGGCTTACTTAACAAGCACCACTAATTGCTTGTTAGATTTTGGGTCTAGATCCAGTATATGAGATACCAGATGAAACTAATATATAATATATACTTGGACTCTCCTGATTATGGACTGACCAGTGACAGATATACTAGAGGGTGGGTTCCCCCTCACAGACACACTGAAAAGGGGGGCCTAATTGGATCTAGATCCAACTTAGGAGATACCAAGTAAAATTTACACTACAATAGCACTGCACATCCTAGAGTACTATGGTGGTCATGACAGACATTTTAGTGGGTGGTTACCCCCTGACAGACACCACCACGAGTGGGAAGGGGGAGACAGGATCTACATCCAGCATTGGAGATACCAAGTAAAATTTGCACTACAATAGCACTGCACATCCTAGAGTGCTGTGATGGTAATGACAGACATTTTAATGGGTGGTTACCCCCGACCAGACATAACCAACGATTGGAGGTGAGAGATGCGACACCTTGAAATGATTCAATATATATCATAGGCGATATTAATATTTAAAGTATTCAACAAGAAAATGGTAATTTTCTGCAATTCGTGAGCCAGATAAAATTTAAAAGGCAAATATATTTCATATGGTTTATTATTCACATAGGCTACACTAGGTTCAGTGACTTCGAACATATTTCGGATGTGTCTCCACCAGGCAAGAAAACTCACAAGATATAATCACTATTAACGAAATATGCCTTACATCCAAGTACTAACTATAGCCCCATTACAACAATCGCTTATATTTGATTCTCAAAAACAAAAATAAAATTATTTGTATGTTATGTACATACGTACAAGTACAGTTCCACTGCATTGTCAGAAGTTTGCTTTGGAAGAATCATGCATCCGTAATATTTATTGGAATTACTTTTGAAAAAGAAAGGGAAAAAACAAACTTGTACGATATGTACGTAGTTACAAGAACTGTTGTATTGTCAGAGATTTGACTTTGGAAGAATCATACATCGGTAACATTTAATGAAAATATTCTTGAAAAAGAAAGAGGAAAAAACTAACATATGAACTTTGAGCATAATATCGATACAAGTGTTCCTATAGGCTACACGTTTACTGCAGATTTAACATTCATGAAGGTATTATAGTTTCTTATGCCTTACCCACTGATTTAATTAATAGCATAAATACATATCCTTAACACTTACTGACCAATTCTATTTGAAAATAAATACAAATCACTCATGAAAATAATCTGTCCACATTTACATGTAAGTGTATAATCTCATATTTTAACCATAGTAAAAAATTTATAAAACAAAATGCCTTACTGAATGCCTACATTTCAAGTTTGTTTGTCTCACTTGAATACAAAACAGGAAGAATAAAAAGTATATCATTATTCATAACAGTATATATATATACCAAATAAATGTCTGCATTTCAAGATTGTTTTTCTCACTTCCACATAGAAATGGGAATAATAAACAGTATTTGTTCATAACAGTATATACCAACTTAATGGTACTTTCCAATATATTACGGATTAGCATCTAGGAAAATAATAAATCCGTAACATTTAATAAAGATCCCTTTTAGAAAGTGTAAAAAAATGTATAATACAAATAAATATGTGCACAATATCATTAAAGGTATACAACCGGTATGTCCATATACATTTACCACAAAAAATAGTCATATACATTTAACTCAGATTAACATAATCAACAAATTTCATTACCAGTTGTTACTGCCCTCTGCTTTGTAAAAATAAGATAAATAAATACAAATTACGCATTAAAACCTATAATGTTCATGATGTATTTATACTTATATTATCATGGCATCATAATAATAAAAATCTGCAAAAATACACTGCCTTGACAAATATCTGCATTTAATATGTGCCTTCATCACCTGCACTTTCATCATCTGTCCATTGGTCATCATTTCATCACGATCAATATCAGTGCAGGTATCAGTTTCTGCCACATTAGTAGTGTTCCGGATGAGGACCATTGGCACTGAGCTTCCCTCAAACCATTCCGGAATAAAAGCTTGATCATCTTTATTCCAACCAAACTGAGTTGGGTCTACTGTAATCCGTCACTGGGATTTTGCTTATTAGCTCGGTGCCAAACAATGCTAAGATACAGAGCACGTTGAATTTTCTTTTTGAGCGTTGCGGTACAAGGTGGCACGAGTGCACAGTTGATACGCTTCACATTCGCTAGAGCATTTCTTGTGTTAACAGATCCAGTCATTTTATTGAACATGACATACCTGGCTTCATTAAGGTCACTAAGGTGTGGATGGCCATATAGAGCACATACAAAGGAAGACAAAGACTCTATGTCTGGATCCTGAGTGGATGAGAGGTCCTGGAAAACTTTTACAAATTTTCCTGTTTCATCGTTTGCCATGATGTTAAATGGTCTTATTTTTCCTTTCCTGTAAAATGCTGCTGTGACGTCTGAGCCTGTGAAGGCGTGGAATGCTGGTAATGCGGCTGATATTCCAGCTCTTTTTATTTCCAAAACATGAAACAGCTCATTGATGTTGATATATCTGCGGTTGTTTCCGTATCCACAGTCCATTATGATACTTCGTTTTCCTTGCTCTTCTTCACTCATCTTTCCCAGAAAACCTAACAGAATTATGACCTTGGAGATTTTCTGGTTAATCAGTGATCATATCCTCTTGTTCACTGTTAAAGGAATACTTCAAGCAGTAACCACCATGTGACACTACTAAAATCTTACCTCCAGTGATTGGACCATGCTGATTCTTACACCATTCCACGAGAAGGAATTTTGCTAGTTCATCTTTGAAATTTCCATTTGTCAATAACTGGAGCCTCTTTGTCGTGGAATTTGTTCTGGTCCAGTGATTGTAAATCTATTATTATCGTCACCTCTTAATCTCCTTTCATTAACTTTAAGTGAAGGGTCTATGTACTTAGCAAAGAGAACATGAATTTGGCTTCCTGGAAAAGAGCAGATTTTTATCAAAAGTTCCTTTGCTATTGTTCCATAAGATCCATTTGTCTGCTGAAAGATTGTGTGGATTAATAAGCCTCCATCGAAAACGGTTGCTGCCACATTACGGTGACTCACAGTTGATAAAGAGCTGTCTAGATTCATTTCCAGTAACCGTAGTAGGGCTAAATTTTCGGTTTTTAGGGGAGATCCATCGCTGTGCGCCAGTGAAAGGGGAACTTCTGTCACTGGGAATGACAGAATGTGTCTCAGGTCCAAGCTAGTATTCTGATGAGAAGCAACCCGGATTATACGTGCAAATACATCTCTTATAGACTCCTTCTGCAGCTGACTTGAGAGTAGCAACCATCGATTTCCTTTTATTGTTATTCTCCACGGCGAAGTTTTTAACTCTTATTCTTGGCATGGTCTTTAGAAATCTAGACTTGTCAACACTGCACTCTTGCGGGAATGTCAATCGACATTCATGACCTCTTGAAAGTGACCCAAGCAGATAAAGCTTTGTTTCTTGATCAGTAGCTTTTCCAGATGAAATATTCAGGAGGTCAGGTGAATTACAGGCAGGGTCACCAAAGGGATTGCAAGTTTCCTTCGGTAATGCACTGAGGACGCCTATATTCTCATTATCTTTCTTGATTCGCCACTGACGACGAAGCTGAACAGATGGCTGCACAACTTCTTCTATGCCCAGTATAGTTCTTAATTCTGAAACAGCCAATCCTCTCTGATTTGTTGTAATGCTCCATCTGCGAAATGTGCTTTCAGAGTTCCTAAAGGCAACAATACCTTTCAGTGGAGACGCTGCATTTTCGTTCACTGTTTGTTCCAGACACATGTCGACTGCAGTCCTAGCATAGTTTTTGGTTGTTCTACGAATGGAGAAGGCACCAAGATCAAGAAATTCACGGCATTCAGGTTAGGGGGACTGAAGCTTCTGCAGAAACAAACATCCCCAGCAAGCATAATTGGGTCGATTTAACCCAAAGAAAATGTCCAGTACAGTTGGTAAAACTGATACATAGAGCTCTACATCATTTGTGTGTATGGCTTGTTGTAGTTGTCTGTAAACTCTGTTTACCATGTAGGCCTACACATAAGTACTCCAGTATGCCGCAGTTGGTCCTAGCTGCCCTTCCATAACTTGTTTTAAAAAAATGTTGTAGGATTTCAGATGGCCATGAAAACTGTCATTCACTGCAAGATACTTCTCAGTTGGTTTTGCCTCAAATGGCGCTTCCTGAAGAACATATGACATGTCAGTCCTGCTTCTTCACTAAGAGTGCACAGAAATCTCTGGAACGATAATCTTTCCATGACACAGGCAAGGATTTGATGAATACCAACACATCTGTTGTAGAATTTACCTTTAATAAATCCTGTCAATATCAACGTTCATCTCGTAAACAAAGATAATACAAAGCGAGTAATGTAATTGAAGTCATTTGCTTGCTTAACAAAATAATATGATCGAATTATTATAGGCCTACAGATGAATGTTATTTATATGAAACAAACAAATAATATTCGTATAAAATAAATACAAAGTATATAGAAAGGAGAAAAAAGATTTATTAATATATAACGATGATGTATATTATTGGTGAATAGCAGCCTACGTAGTCTATATAGTAATTATCAGGGCTTGCCCTTCCCTCCCCCACCCGTTAGGGTGTGTCTGTCGGGGGTAACCACCCAGTAAAATGTCTGTCATTACCAACACAGAACTCTAGAATATGCAGTCCTATTGTAGTGCAAATTTTACTGGGTATCTCCAATGTTGGATGTAGATCCTGTCTCCCCCTCCCCACTCATTGTGGGGTGTCTGTCAGGGGGTAACCACCCACTAAAATGTCTGTCATGACCACCATAGTACTCTAGGATGTGCAGTGCTATTGTAGCGTAAATTTTACTTGGTATCTCCTAAGTTGGATCTAGATCCAATTAGGCCCCCCTTTTCAGTGTGTCTGTCAGGGGGAACCCACCCTCTAATATGTCTGTCACTGGTCAGCCCATAATCAGGAGAGTCCAAGTATATATTATATATTAGTTTCATCTGGTATCTCATATACTGGATCTAGACCCAAAATCTAACAAGCAATTAGTGGTGCTTGTTAAGTAAGCCACCCATATATTTTCGGCAGACGGTCAGTTTCACCGTTTACAAGTCTACTCCTAAATATCAGTAGGTGTTACAGTCGGTATCTCGTTCGTTGCATCTGAATGGTCCGGGCTGCGGGACTATACGGCAGTGACACGGAAAGTCTTGCGTTCGAATCCATGCACTTGAATTACAGGACAATGATAATTACCGTCTGATATTGTTAAACGTGTTAAACTTAAACACAGCCTTTCTCAGAGCTATGCAGACTGGTATTTCATATTGATTTCAGAAAATTTTACTACATTTTAATAGTCATAAAATCAATTTCACTGCAATCGTTTACACATTCAGTGGGATGACAAGCAGTGATTGTGTTAGGACGAGCATAATTAAATACAGGGCCGGATACAAGGTTTATTGTGAATCCGTTACAACAACTTGCCGCCAAGGACCAGCACACCGGCCCCATGACAACACAACCCCGGAACCGAGAACTCAAAAACAAAAGACGTTCACAGCAGGGAATAGAATCAGAATTAACAAAGGATTACCTTTTTTTTTTATCTAAAACTCTACATCCCTTATCCCTAGAAAAGCAATAATATTCCAATTTAAAACATCAGACAATTAAATAAATCAATACTTCTTCCAAAATATGTTACAAATATGAAAACAAAACATGATAAATACAGCATATTTGTATATATTTATAAATCAAGTCGATCTGGAGGTTTACTTATTCGACTGAATCGCCTTAACATTGGCGGTTGTACTGAACATTCACTATCATTATTTACAGTTACTTCTATGGGTTCTTCAGCCCCACTATTATCACATGGTACATTAGTGTCTGAAATGAAAGCACTAGAATCACTCAAATTTACAGATGACTTAGAATTATTGGATAACACTTCTTTATTGGATTGGTTAAAGTCACCCATATATCTATGCATAATCTGATCTGCATGTCTTGTCCAAATAATATTACCAAAACTCTGTACTTCCACCTTATAATTTCTCAACCCAAGTACTTCCACAATCTTTCCTTCCACCCATGGTGAACCTTTCCCAAAATTACGAACAAACACAGCATTATTGACTTTATACAATTTACCTTCCTCCTGGAAAATTTCATCCCTCATTTTCCTTAAAGATTTGTCTTTCAGTTTAACTGATTCAACAGTACCTTTGAAATTCCTACCGAACATTATTTCTGCTGGGGCCTTACCCGTGGAAGAATTCACAATCCTCCTATAGTTATACAAAATCTACAAATTCTGGTCTGAATATCCCCTTCTTAAATTTTCCCAGGCCCTCCTTGAATGTTCTCACCGACCTTTCAGCCAGACCATTGGAGGATGGATGATAAGGAGCTGGTGTTACATGCTTAATACTATTTTTACACAAGAACTCCTCCATCTCTTGAGAAACAAAATTTGGAGCATTATCTGATACAATGATATCAGGTATACCAAAATTACAGAATGTCTTCCTCAAATGACCAATGGTAACAGCTGATGTAGTGGAACTAGAAAAATGAATATCCAAAAATTTACTATGAGAATCTACAATTATCAAAAATATTTACCATCCATCGGTCCTGCATAATCTATGCGCAGTCGAGACCATGATTTACCAACAATAGGCCAAGACAATGTAGGAGCTCGAGGATTTGTAAAATTCTTAAAACAAATGCTACAATTCTTTGTGACTTCTCCTATGTCCTGGTCTATCTTTGGCCACCATACCCAATTCCTTGCCTCAGCTTTCATAGCATTTATACCATTATGCCCACAATGCAAATAGTTCAAAACCTTACATCTTAACTCAACAGGAATCAAAACCCTATTTCTATACAATATTACATCATTATGGAGAGATAAATCATCTTTTAAAGAGGCATATTCCAGAAGTGACATATTATGTTCCTTTGACCATCCCAGCTTCAAACAATTTTTCAACTGAGACAATACAGCATCCTTACTGGTGAAATGTTTAACTGCCTGAAAAGAGATGTCATCAAAATCAAGTAATTCAACCAATTTAACATACAGTACTCAGCTGGTGTACCAGAATGAAAATCATCAAGTGGCAATCTGCTTAAGGCATCAGCAATTACATTTTCCTTCCCAGGTTTGTGAACTAATTCATAATCATAATGAGATAACAACAAAGCCCATCTTTGTATTCTAGAATTAGCATTACATGGAATCTGTTTCCCTCTTCCAAAAAGTCCCAGTAATGGTTTATGATCAGTTCTAGCAACAAAATTCCTTCCAAGCAAAAAATATCTAAAACGTTTCACAGCAAAAATAAGAGCTAATCCTTCTTTATCTAACTGAGAGTAGTTCCTTTCTGCTTTAGATAGTTTTTTACTTGCAAAATAAATTGTTTTTTCTTGGTCACCAACCTTTTGTAACAAAACACACCCCACACCTACAGGAGACCCCACTTCGGAAAAATCTCTTTTAATGCCTTCAAACGCCTTCTGCTGTACTGAAGTCCATCTAAATTTTACATTTTTCTTCAACAAATCATACAAGGGAGCTAGCTTAGAAGAAAAATTCTTTACAACCTTGCAATAGTAAGTAATCATACCTAAAAAAGATTGAACTTCTTCAACAGAAGTAGGACATGGGCAATGTAAAATAGCTTTCAGTCCCTTTGAAGATGGCTTGACTCCTTCACCTGAGATGTGGTATCCTAAATATTCAATAGATTCAGCCTCCAAAACAGTCTTAGTCTTATTTATTTGTACATTATGTGCTTGCAAAAGTTCCAAAACCTTTCTTAATCGGTGATCATGCTCCTTTTTGGTAGCACCACTTACAATAATATCATCACCACGGCCCCCCTGACGGAAGTTCTCAAAGGCCAACCAACCCTGACGAAGGCCACCCTCACTGAGGCAACCGCCTTGGCACACCAGGATCCCAAGGCCACCCTCCAGCTGACAACGGACACCAGCAATGTCGCCTGTGGTGCTGTCCTGGAGCAGATCATCAACGGCAACCCCCCAGCCCATCGCCTTCTTCAGCAAGAAATTCAACCCTGCATACACCCGCTACAGCACCTTCGACAGGGAACTCTGCGCGATGTACCGCACAGTCCGGCACTTCCAGTTCCTCCTGGAGGGGACGCCCTTCACAATCTTCACAGACCACCAGCCATTGGTTCACGCCTTCACTAAGCAGGGGGACGCATGGTCTTCCAGGCAGCAGCACCACCTCTCAGCCATAGCTGAATTCACCTGCTCCGTCAGGTACTCCCCGGTGGGAAAAATCCTGTAGCAGATGCCCTCTCCAGAGTCGAGCTGAACGCAGTGCAGCTCGGGGTAAACTACGAAGACCTCGCCAGGGAACAGGCCGCTGACCCAGAAACCCCAGCCTACAGCACCGCCATCATGTCCCTTAAGTGGCGGGACGTGACCCTCGCCCCCGGGGGCCCAAGTCTCCTCTGCGACATCAGTACGGGTCAGCCCCGCCCCTTGGTTCCAGCCTCACGCTGCTGCCAGGTATTCGACATAATTCACGGCCTCTCACATCCCTCTGGCAGAACTACGGCCAAGCTGCTGTCAAAGAAGTTCGTCTGGCATGGGGTGCAGAAGGACGCCACGTCCTGGGGAAAACAGTGCCTGCAGTGCCAAACCAGCAAGGTGGGTCGTTACACACAGTCCGAGATAGGCGAGTTCCCGCAGCCAGAGCGCCGTTTGGCCGCATTCATGTCGACGTCGTCGGGCTCCTTCCCCCATCAGGCGGGTCCAGATACCTCCTGACGGTGGTAGACCGCTCAACAAGGTGGCCCGAAGCCACACCAATGCAAGAAGCCACCGCCAGCGTGCGCGCCGAGACCCTGCTTTCCAGTTGGGTCAGCTGCTTCGGCTTCCTGGACCACATCACAACCTGTCCGAGTTATGGTCCGCCCTGGCTCAGCTGCTGGGAACCACACATCACACCACCACGGCATACAACCCAGCGGCCAATGGCCTGGTCGAGCGGTTCCACAGGTCCCTGAAGGCGTCCCTCATGGCCCGCTGCACCGCCGAGGACTGGAAACATCAGCTGCCATGGGTCCTCCTCGGTTTGAGAACCGCCCCCAGAGCCAAGGGCACCCCGTCCACAGCCGAAAAAACCTACGGAGAGTCCCTCGTGGTCCCAGGCGAACTTGTGACAGAAGATTGCCACACCCCATCACTGCAGAGGCTCCACGATGTGGTCGGCAAGTTCGCTCCTTGCAAGCGCACGTACACCGGCAGGTCGGCCACCTTCACACCGCCAGAACTGTCATCCGCCACCCACGTCTTCGTCAGGGTCAGCGCCGTCCGCCCGCCACTGACCAGGCCCTACAGGGGCCCCTTCCGCGTGCTGGAGCGGAACAGCAAGGCGTTCCTGCTGGCACTCCCCGGGAGGAACGATTGGGTTTCAGTAGACCGGTTAAAGCCCGCCTTCCTGGGGGAGAGCACAGACGTCACCACAGCGCAACCCCTGCCCAGCCACCCTTCGCCACAGCCAGGCCCGCAAACGACGGGCGTGTGGCCGTCCCAGGAAGGGCCCACCCGCACCAGCAGCCTCACGCGTGGGGCGCCCCTCCGTTGTCCTCAAGAAGCCGTGGCACCCTTCAGCATCCCAGCAGATATGCAGATTAGTCAGACGTGTCCCACGTCTTGTGGGGGGAGTATTTGTAAAGTCACCACATCGCCGTCAGCGGAGTCTCCTTCGGATGCGTCATTAATTAAGTCTCCGTTGAGCAAGTTTTCTTTGGTGACTTCCCACTTTCTTCGCCACACAATTCGCTACGCCTAACGTGCCAGGTCACGCATTTTCTACCATTTAAACTCTACATGTATTTGTTCAACTGTCATAAATTATGTATTGTGTGTTTCTTTATTCACAGGCATCAAGATTATATCCATATTGGAATTCTGTATGTTTTTGTATTGTAAATTGTACTTGCTCGCTGTATATTATTGTTAATTGTTTTTGACCTCAGGTCACACTCAATCTCATTGTCTTCCGCTGTTCGGCGCCAGTCGGCCGCAATATAAACTGCCTGAATCTGTAATAAACCAGCAGTAACTTTTACCTGCTCGTTTCTTTTGCACCTCTTACAAGATAAAATCCTTGTTCTAAACATTGACAATAAAATAGCTACCATTAACGGTAAGCTTTCAATCCACTACAAATCACAGTACTATGACATATGCTACTGACATCAGCATGTATCTACAATAAATTATTTAATCAATTCTATCTTCTCATGATAGTTACAATTCAGAGGTCACTTCCTCTTGAATGTTTACTACTCACTGTCACAGAGCTCTCTCTCTCTCTCTCTCTCTCTCTCTCTCTCTCTCTCTCTCTCTCTCTCTCTCTCTCTCTCTCTCTCTCTCTTTTATACACACACAATCACTCATACATACAAATGACAAAATGCATATCAGAGTATCCAGAGATATTAAGACAAGTATCGTCTATCGACTTCACCAGACCTCAGGAACGATTGACATAACAGGGAAGTGTAACCGACAAGAGCCTCTGCGCCGACAAGATTTTAAACCTGGACCTTTGGTAAGAAACAATAGATAGTGACTCTGACGACTCTTTGTTTGTTTGTGTGTGTGTAAGTTACTCTTAAGTATAAAGATTTCGGTATGACACGATATTTGTAGCTCAATACCTGTGAAAATAAAAAAAATCACACAATTGTAAGTGACAACAATTCAATGATGAGAGAGTGCCAATCATTTCCTTGTTAGTAGGCTATTTCCCAAACAGTCTCACTCCTCACCTGAAATGTCGATGAAGTGATCCTGCTCTGGTAATAGAGCACCTGGCTGCATTCCACCATGAGAGACCGTAATTTCCTGGAATCGGTCCTTCCTTGCCACGACCTGGGGTAACTTGAAGTTTCCAAGTCCTCCCACTGGCCACTTGATATCTGGATCCCCAAGTCATCATCCAGGATTCGCACTTGACATTCCAGGACGTTTGCTGATGTCCAGAGGCAGGCAGGAGAGCTTTTGGAAGAGTCGTTGGCGGGTGATGGAAGATTGCTCAGATAATCTGAGAATGATAAAGAAGAAAAGGATGACCCGCTGACACCTACAGCACTTGTGGTGGATGAAGAGGAGGAGGTGGAGGAGGTCGTTTGGGACGACGTCTTCGAAGACAACAGGGACAGGGACAACAGAAGGCGGCACAAGAAGGAAGCTTGTTTCCAGCGATGCTGGTCAGCCATATTTCCCAAAAGTTTCAAATAAGTAATAGTACTTAACACTTAAACGAAACAATTGCATGTAATAATCCTTTTCCTGTACAGAGCGATTGCTGACAATCAGTACAGGAATATTCCATTCAAGTTTAATTCCCTAAAAGTTGTTTGCTTACGATCTTTTTTTGCTATGAACCTCCCGTATCATATTAGATTCCTGAAGGCGAGAGATCTAAAGGGGAAGAGTGGGGAACGCTTCCTCTCCCCTGGCAACAAACTCAGGCATTGTGCTCAATCAGCTCAAATGGAAAGCGTAGTCTTTTTGGCGCCTCAGACTCGCGCCTCTGGATTTTTTTTTTTTTTTTTTTCGTCCTTTTCAGGTTTTATTTTCTACCTGTTCCTTTTACTTTTTTTCCTCTTCCTGTTTTTTTCCTCCCTATTTACTTTTCTGTGTATATTTCCAGTTTCCTTTCCTTTGTTTTCATCGGCACGCCTCACTATACCATACTTTCACTGCACTAGCTTTGGAAGTCTTCGTTTCAGTTGAAGAAAGAAAAGGCAAGCGGACGTCGTGTTTCCTCTGACAGCTTTCATTTTCGTTCCCCATAAATTGCAATTCCCTGTTGGATTGGGTGTGAACGCTGCTGAATCCTGCTCACCCAAAGGCCTTCATCGTAAACGCTTTCCTATTTCTTATCGGGAACCTTGATCATACCACTACCGACCTCAGCAGATAGCCAAACCCGAGGAAAAATATGTTCGTTTTCTTGAAAATCTATGTGACGCCATAATGCACAAAACAATGTTAACAGCTAAAAAAAAAAGATCTCGTACATATCTTTTTAGATGTGTCATCATACAAAACGGAATTGTTCTTTGGCGTTACAGGAACGTTCATTTTTCAGACGCAACCTTCATTCATAAAGAATTAAAATAAATATAATGCAGTTTTCATCAAAACAGCTCAAAACTTTTTTTACATTTTCGCATAACACATAATAATCAGATCGGAAAATGAAGACAAATGTATCAAATTCTGGAGTTCAAAATAGTGAACTGCTGTTCCATGACTTAGTCAGCCCGTTTTCTTCATGTTTCTAAACTAAACTTCATCACTGAAGAAAAATGTCCTCTCAGTTTCATTTGGTCGTGACAGGACTGTTTTTCTGCGAGCTGTTTCATATGATTTTCCCCATCATCCACTTTCATTGAATCACAAAATGAATCCTGGCTTCCTCCAGCATTTTCATTCTTTTAGTCTCTTGAAAATCAACAAACCATATTCTATGATTCTTTAGCTACCATTACTTCTCTGCCCTTTCAACCACAAAGAACCGGTTTCTTTTTCTATTCTGTTTTATTTTAAACACCACAATGCCTTATGGCATCATGTAAGCTGTATTGAGAGCTTAGCATGTGAGGAGTTTGAGACAACAGCTTTCGGAAATTTCGGAAACATGAGAGTTTAAGCGACGCGATTGTGTTACTTCTTCCGGTTGTTTTCATCTCACTTAGGAACGATTTACGGAACTCTCGCTGTTTATTTCCCGTGAATTCACTTTTTTATAATTTCCTCCACTCGTTTGCTACATTATTACCAACTCCATGAGCATATCTTAATGCGACGTTACCACACGAAAATGCTTGCTGAGCAAACATAACGGTAATTGAAGTTTTCGTGCTGTCACGGACTATTTGTGACGTCACCTGGCATTATGGTATCACTGGGGCCATTGTGAAAAGGGTTAGCCCACGGATGCAAGGTAAAAGGACTCCCACCCTTTTGTTTTCACCGAAACACTCACTCCTCTCACAGGTTATGACTGCCGAATGATGCAACGAGTACAGCCATTCTCTTTGCAGTGCGACTACCTGAGTCTAATCTTTTTATCTCTATCTTCGTGTGTTTTTATTTTTTTTAATATTTGGCTGCATATCTTTCATATTTCTCTCTCGCAATGGTAACTAAGAAATGAAATACAATATTTTTCTTATTTTCGCGTGGATTATATCCATTTCTCTTAATATCTAGTGTATAAAAAATCAGAAGCAACGATAAAAGTAATTACAGATGTTTTTGAAAATGTACCACACGCAACAACAACAGGAAAATTAGATGATGGCTACGGGCGCCACTGGAACGCTAGAACGTGGAATCGATGACACAGCTCAGGGAGCTACAGAGAAACTCATCGGACGCTCGCCAGCTGCAGACTGAGTGACTGAGTGAGTCTGAGTCTGACTGACTGGATCACTGGAAAGATCGTCCCGTCCCTTCCAGCCAGGGCTTTGGTTTCCATGAGCGGCAGTTGCCACTTTGTATTTCTTACTATCTCTCGCCGAAGCTTAAAAGAGTTAATTTTAAACTCCATTCCTTGTCTTTTAATTTCTGAAAAGAATTGTAAACAAATGAGTCATTACTTTTTAAGAGGGTGTATTTAAGATGGAAAGTATTCTGGCATTGAATAAAATAATATTCTTACCTCCACAGCCAAAGAGAGTGATGTCAGTGCACTTCTAAAATAAAAGAGCAATTCAGGTTAATCCTTCGCTATCTCTTTTCCCATCTACAGTAGATCGAAACTTCTCTCATTCATTGCATCTCTCAGTCGATCAAAAGGACTTAAGTCTCTCGCTTTCGATTGCTGCTATTATATATTTACGATTTTTAGTATGATATAATGATGGAGAACTTTATTTTGTTTGTCGTTCGTTATTTCCTTCCCTCTCAATCTGATCTCTTTGATTTTAGAGGCCTAACTTTCTACATAATTTGTGAGCCTAATTCTCACTCTTACCAACGGAACACATCTCTCATGGCCAGCTTTCATTCAGATGGTTTTCTTGTCATTCGCAGATTTTTGTAATGGTGCTATTGTCATTTTTTTTTTTTTTTTACCAATTTTCCTACAATATAATTTCATTTTCTCATTTTAATATTTCTAAGCGACTGTCGTTACTCTCCATCGCTATTTTCCTCTTTTAGTCTCTTTACCTTCCAAAATATGTGAAGTGACCATTGTTTGGTTCCCAGCCCGGTAATAGGCTAATCATTTATGGGCACAACATAAAAAGAAATGTCACATCTTGACACGAGGCTTCATTCTGTTAACTTGCGGGAGTGTAAATTACAGCTCTAGAATAGACAGCATACAAATAATGCTTTCGTACAATGATTAATAGATATCATACCTTCATTGCTCATAGATATCTTACTTTACAAGTTGCACTTAATAACTATTACTGTCTTTTGTTTCCCTCGTTTCGCTTCTAGATTTTTTAAGCGTCTGTTTTTGCAGTGACTCAAGGGAACTCATTTTCATTCCCCTTCTTCGACAAATTTACATCTTTCCATATAATTATAATATACTCGTTTTATCGATATTTTTGCGGTGATTGTGCCATACTTCTTGTTTCTTTCTTCCATTCGATCTTTCCCAGTGTTTGAGAGAGAGAGAGAGAGAGAGAGAGAGAGAGAGAGAGAGAGAGAGAGAGAGATATGCAGTGGTAAGCAATATTTAGTAGTGGCGTCTGCTCCTTTTGCAATGGAAATATTTTTAGGGTCTTTGTCTCTCCAATTCTTTATCACAGTTGAGCTCGACTTTTTTTTCCTTTAACTTCATCCTCCTATGTGATGTAAGTGACTAAAGTGCATTCAAGTTTCTGCGTGCGCATATAAAATTTATATATGTATCAGCATACAGAGACCTACAGCATACAAACATGCGTTTTAAGGTACGGTATGAACACTGGCTCTTCTGTCTGCCGATCCTTATCATATTCATTACTATTTAATTTCTAATATTTGTATAACATTTATTCTAAAAGACAAACGGTTTTTTGTAACAAACCCTATATTTATATATATATATATATATATATATATATATATATATATATATATATATATATATATATATATATATATATATATATATATGGAGCCTCGATGGCTCATGGTCAGTCGGTTACAGCAGCAGCTTCGGACTTCAGAGGTCTGTGGCGCAATGGGTTCAAATCCGCAGCCGACTGATCAGAGAGGCAGACACTTTGCTATCCGTGTAGACATCCCGGGATTATATATGTAATCAACGGATAGGTTTGCTTAAAAAGCAAATGGGTGTTACAGACTAAATACACACACAAAACAAAGCCATTACAACACCTTCTAAAAAACATAACAAACATCTCACACCTCTCGAACTCTCGCTACCCGCAAGCAACAACTTCTCGCTGCTGGGAAGAAAGGGCGTTGGGTCGGGTATGATACATGAAACATACGCTACCGGGTCTAAGCGATGTCAGGCAGGGCAGCCGATCGAGACTACAGGTCTACCCCTAAAGCCAAATCAAAAGTCCTTCAAAAGAAGGCATCGTGCTTACCCCATACAAAAATGGGAAAAAAGCACGTTAAAAGAAGAAGAAGAAGAAGAAGAATATATATATATATATATATATATATATATATATATATATATATATATATTTACGTTTTTCCTGGCGATTTAGTTGAGATATTCTCTGTGAGACAGATAGCAACAATTTAAGGCAATTTAGCCTTGTGATTCTGACTTCGTGGGTCCAGGAAAACGTAAAAAGAGGAAAACAAAGGGGAATTTCATATGAGCTTAAGGCTCTTGTTACTGAGGAAGATATTACGTAAAACACGGGGCAAACTTGCAGGAGTGTATTTACATAAATAACGTTAGTACGGGAAAGAGGAATGCTAGTAGATTATTGATCCTGGAGGATTCCACGGGATGAATGAAACTGAGAATTCCAGACACAGTCAAGAAGCTTCCACGATATAGGGTCCCTCTGAAATGAGAGATATGCACATTATACGCCAGTAATGAAAATAGACAAAAGATTAATGAATTTGAAGCGCACTGAGGGTGCCAAAGGGCTTCGATGAATTAATAAGGACTTAGTACTGCCGATGCTAGAGGCGCATGGACATTAGACAAGAGATTCAATGATTATTGGCACTCAAGTTAAGTAAAGGTTACGAGGAAAAAGCATGACTGAATGGGGGTCTTCCAGAGGACTTTACCGTAAGGCAGCTTTGTTTCCAGCGCAGAAAGAGGTCCGTGGATGACTTGCAATTTCCGAGGGCGAGTTCTTCCACGTGTTAGGATGAAGGGCAAGGCGATGGGGACTTCTTGAAAAAGGGCAATGCGTGGGAATTTCACGAAGGGCCGGGCAATGGCATGTGGGCATCACGCAGGTCAACGGTGGAGCGAACACGTGGCTCGCGGTCAAAGGGCACGAGGAGAAAGTATACTTTGAAAAGGGCCACGTGGTTAGCTAAGGGCACTGCCAGGGGCAGGTGTTTGGACTTCTTCACTCCCTGTCTTCCCCCGCGCATGTGTGGCCACACCTCGGTTTGGTTTCTCCTTTTATCTCCTCCTATGGGCAGGGGGCACGTCCAACATATGGGGTTAAATCATTTCCAGTTGATGCCCGCAGGAGGAGTTTTGCCTGTAAGAAAACGACCAGACAGAAATCACTTTTGCCTCGAAGAAAGATCTGCTTAAAGGGAGTGGCCTTAATCCATCTTAAACCCTTGTATTCTGACCGTGCGAAGTCTCGATAGACAGATGTGTCTATCGATCGAGCAGCTTGCAGTAAATGAAAACAACAGAACAAACAACAACAACAAAAAAGGGGGAAGCAATTTGCTAGCGAGTTCTTGCTAATCATAATAATATATATTGTTGCTACGTTTGCAGCCCTTCAACAATAGATTGAGGGAATTTTGGATAGCCTTGCTAATGGGCTGCAACATCATAAGTAAGAAGAAGAGGGATAACGGGGAGTAAGGTCGCCAGAGTGATAGCCTTAATAAGTAAATATAAATCTATTTACAATTTGCAACAGGACTTTAACAGCAAAAGAAATACGCAGCATCACTCAAATTAATATCGTAAATATAATTAAGGGAAGGCTGTGATACTGGGGGAATCTGTCCCCAGATAGGCTAAGTAAGTCACTGATGATGGCAACAGGTTCTTGGTGTTAACTTTATGTACGCTTGTGTCAGGAAAGAACTTACGCTAATCAATTAACACTGGACATTGACTCCTGAAAGGCAGAGAGATGTCTGATGAGTATTTTTTCACTTCAATATACCTATCTCATGAACATAAATAAAGAGCAAGATTCGAGGAGGTAATTAATTCACTTCTATTGCTGCAAGGGGAATAATTACTTCATTAATTCACTGAATTAAAAAAAAAAACACTTTATAAAGATGTTACACTGCACTTGTAATTTAGCAAGGGAACGAATAATGAAAGGTGAAAAGGTCGAGAGAAAGAGATAAAGTTTAAGGGCAGATTCCTCTCAATTCTAGACATACTATAGAAATTGGGAATGCTCTTAGTAAAAAGCAAGAGCGACTCTCTTTCCTTCTTGGCAGAATGGCAGGCGAATCAATGGTTGCTTAATTTTCGGCAGTTACGGGGAGAGAGAGTTGGCCACCCTTGGGAAGCCCTCTTTAAGGAGTTTAGGAAGGACGTCATCCTTCAACTGCAGCTGCCTCTGTACTGACTTTCTTTCTCGCCGACCAGATGTCCTCAGGCGATATCTCGCCTCATACGACCTGGAATACGGTGGTCCGACTTTTGCGCGCAAGACAAATGAGCGCCGACAGTTGAGCGCCGACAATTGAGCGCAAGACAAATGCGCGCACTAACATTTGAGCGCCGACATTTGAGTGCACGAAATTTAAAAAAAAAAAACAAACACGCGCACACATACACGCATACTTCGTAAAACTGGTTTTCAAAAAATGGCATGTTATCGGTTGTTTATTATCGTTAAAATTCGTTAAAATCTTTTGTTTACATTGTTAACTTGTTTGGTTACTATCATTAACTTTCATTTTGTGTGCGTATCGTTTGGTTATTAGTATATCATTAAAAGAGAAATACCATTGATTTATTTTAGTTCAAAGTACCCTCGCTATGGAGAAGGTAACATCATCCAAAGGAAAAGATATAATAGGCTATATTGTACGAAGGAAGGCTACTGTTACAGACTTGATAGAGTGCTTAAGAGTGGGAAAGAGTCATGGCGTTGTGTAGACCGGAAGTGCAAAGGAAGGATATAATATGTTATTGGAGATGAATGCACATCTGATCTGCCAGTGAGCACGATCATGTGCCAGATCCTGCAAAGTCTGAGTCTAGATTATCAATGATGCAACTTCGTGAAAGAGCTGCAACATCGAATGATCCACCAAGGCGACTCATTCAAGAGGCACAACTTAATTTGCGTCCGGAAGTAGTTGCTATTCTTCCAAAGTAGCAATCCCTTCAGCGAACAGTAGAGAGACAACGGAAAGCCAAAGGATTACTGTATCTCTCGGCTCCAAGTGACGTCCAGTAGGAGAAATAGATAGATATACCTCAAGAACTTGTTTGCACGTATGATGGAGACAATTTTCTTGCATATGACTCCGGTAGTGATGACCCCGATAGATATTTTATATTACTACTCCTCAGAATTTGAAATTGATGAAAGAAAATAAGCACTGGATGGGAGATGGAACGTTCAAAATAGTTCCTCAACTATTCTATCAGCTATATGTGATTCACATCATTTATAAAGGAATCGTGCTTCGAGTGGTTTATATTCTCCTTCAGGGGAAGTCAGAGGAAGCATAATTATAACCGTGCTCTGACACAACTACATTTCATGGATACCGAGGTTGTTCCAGCTTCCATATCGTGCGACTATGAAAAGCATTTCATAAAGCTTTTCTTTCTGTCTTCAGAAACGCTGAGGTGTTTGGGTGTTTTTTCCATTTATCTCAGGCCGTATGGAGAAAAATACAAGACTTAGGATTGACCAATTTATGCAGTAACAGTGAAGAAATACGAAAATGTACAAAAATGCTTGTGGCCTTGGCGTTCGTTCCCCACAATGATATTACAAATGTTTTTGAATCATTACAAGATATAATCCCCGACGACTTAGACGATTTGGTATTTTACTTCGAAGATTCTTGGATAGGAAGACCTTGTAGGAGAGGAAGAAGGAGAGATGCTATGTTTCCCCTCGTGTTTGAGTGTTTACGAACGTGTCGTCAATGAACATCCACGTACAAATAATTCGTTAGAGGGGTGGCATCGGGCAATGCAGCAGTCAATAGGGCATATGCACCCTACAATATACAAATTCATAGAAATTTTGAGAATAGAACAAAATCACACCTCAACCAAATTGATCAGAATAACCTGTGGGCGGCATGAACCTGTAAAACACAAAAAATATGAACGAGTAAACAATGCTATAATTAAAATTGTTATTGAGTATTCTTCAAGAGAGCCATTAGATTATCTGCGTTCCATATCATATAATCTTACCCTACAAAAGTAGTTATATTCTATTTACAAATTGTTTTTATTAATTTTCTATTTGTGGAACTTGTTTTTAAATATCTTAGGTACTCATACATGGCAATATAAATTTAAGCTGTCTTTTTATATGTATTTTTTTTTTTTATATGTATTTTCTTTTTATATATATATATATATATATATATATATATATATATATATATATATATATATATATATATATATATATATATAATATATATATATATATATATATTCATTTATCCATTTATTTACATGCCATAGTAAATAAAGATTAAGATTGTTTCTTCTTCCTTTATATCCAAACGCTTGTAACAGTGAGTACTAAACGTCTATAATGTCAATACAAAAATATAAGAAGAGGATTGAAATTTTGGCGCTCAAATGTTAGTGCGCGCATTTGTCTTGCGCTCAATTGTCGGCGCTCATTTGTCTTGCCCTCAAAAGTCGGTGCACTCTGGAATACAAAGAGAACCTGTGGCAGAAGAGAGCGGAAAGCAGGAATTTGGAAAGGGTGCAGCCTAGTAGATCACCCAGGTGTTCTCTCAGGGGAGATATTAGGAAGGGGAGAAGATGGGCTTGGGCTCTGAGCCCTTAAAAGTTCCTCTGGCTCCTTAAAGTAATATAGTTCTTTAAAACTGAAATGTTCAGTTTCTTATATACAGTATATATGTATATATATATATATATATATATATATATATATATATATATATATATATATATATATATATATATATATAATATATATATATATATATTATAAATATTCACTGTTAGACCTCTCTTCCTTGCTTCTTAATCAAATAATAAAATTTACCTTTGTTAATGTAAGAGGGCAGACAATGTGGGCTGTTCGCATGTGAAGAAGAGTGCAGGAATCCAGGGGCTGTTTTCAAAATACGTACACTTCCGGCCAACGGGAGAGACTTAGTTTAGAGTGTCATAGAGGGATACGGTTTTGCTAGGCCAAACCTTAACTTCACTGTTCTCAGAACTCACTTTTCCGTGACCTATGTACTGGCGAGACTATTGTCATCTCAGGTCAGGTAAGCGGGGTTTTGAAGCAAACAGCGAGAAGCTGACCCGGTGTGAGGAGACTCTCAACTCAGTTGCCATAGGACACGGACACATTCCATGCTGTCCTCAAAGCACCCTTTGTTCAACACGAGGGAGAAAATTGTTATTCCAACAGACCAAGGAATCTTATGCAACTGATCACTGCATAAGCTCGCCCAGCGGTAAGTCTGATTTGACAATTACTCCCTGTTCTCTTTTCCTTCAACTGAAACACTCGTTTTCCTTGTTCAATCAAGTTTTCCTTTCTTAAACAGTTACCAACTAAGAAATCCTAGTAAAAAATAACCCATTTGTGAAATCATCTATTAAGTACAATTATTGTTTTCTAGTGAAGTCACATAACGTATCCTGCATGGTGTTAAAAGTATTATTCTTGACATAAGTATCATCCCCTTATGATTAAGTAATGACGAGTGAGAGTTTCTGTAGTGCAAGACTGTTATCTGGATACATCTTTTCCAGAATTGTGTACACCTTGGGCCTGAACAAAGTCCTCTTTCTTGCAGAAGAATCTGCATCATCAGTACCAAGAAGCCTCAATTCAACCTTGCAGTTAAATGCCCTATAAAGGGTCTGAGAGGCACATAAATCTGTTGCGTTCATGTCTATGTAGAATTGAGGCATTTGCCCTATGCAGGACTAGTATTCTGAGCTGCTGTTAGCTCCTGTAAATAATCCATTTCATTTTACTTTACTTTTGTTGAAACTAGTGTTCCAGTAAGTTTGCTGAATTCATTCAAGTGGTTATGAAGTAAGCCTCTATTCTTTGTTAACGAGTGTTAACTGGCACCCTGACCTAATTAGTATCTGTCCTTTAGAGTTAATTTTAGCCTTAATTGACGAATTATGTGGGTCTTAGGTAAAGCAAGGCAATATAAATCCAATTAACTAATTATTAAACTTATTAGCCAAATGACCTGTCACAATATATATATATATATATATATATATATATATATATATATATATATATATATATATATATATATATATATATGAATATCTTTTACTGTAATACTACAGTATAATATGAAGATAAGGCGGCCAATAAAACACTATTTGAACGTTGCAACCATATATTTCGGACACTAGCTTCTGTGCCCCTGTTCACTGGAAAAATATGGACAGATGAAATGTTACAAGGGTATATATACAAAGCATATATAGGTGTGGCATTAAGTCTCCGATGGTATGCAGGTGACCATTTCCTAAGGAGGAGAGTAAACGGTTCCCTAGTGGTTTTTGGTCCATTAACTCCCGTTTGGCGTCGATTCTGGTGGTCTTGTGCCCTGGCACACCTTCTTCACTAGCAGTCTGAGGATTAAAGCGCCGATGTCGTCCAATTTCCAATGTCCTCCTGACAAGTTCATATTGTTGGTTTGATTGATGATAGCAGATTCCAGCATCTTTCTTTTGTACGGACAGCTACTTTTGAAAACCAGCTCCACCCCACTCCAGTTTATGATATGTCCTGTATTTCTGATATGTAGGAAAATCCCCGAACTCTCCAAAGCGTAACGTACTGATCTTTTGCGCTCTGTTATTCTTTGCGAGAGCGATCTACCTGTCTCCCCCACGTAAATGTCATTACAATTGCTACACGGTATCTTGTAAACTCCGGCTTCTTCTCCTTTGTTATTTAAGTATATATTAATGAGCGAGCTCCCGATGGATTTGGGATAATGGAAAATGAAGGGATTGTTAGACCTGAGTTGTTCGGTGGCTTTTTGGATGTTTTCGTCGTACAGAAGCTTTATTTTGTTGTTGAAATCTATTTGTCTGTTGTGAGTGGAACCTCTATAGTATATTTTATTTGCTTTGTTAATAGCCCTCTCGATAATGTGTGGTGGATAGAGCAGTTGCGTTAGGTGTTGGCGGATCGTGTTGAATTCTTTATCTAGGTACCCATTTGAACATATCCTAAGTCCCCTGAGGAATAAGTTGCAACCTACCATGATCTCTACGGAGACGTCGTGGTAGCTTAAGAAATGAATGTAGGAAGCAGCGAAGGTGGGTTTTCTATATACTGTAAATGCATATCTGTTCTGTTCTCTTATGATCAGTACATCTAGGAACGGCAGTTTTCCGTCCTTTTCCCATTCCGTTTTAAATTTTATGGTTGGAACTAGCGAGTTTAACCTATTAAAAAATTCATTAAAGTCTCCCCAGCTATTGTCCCAAAAAGTAAAGATGTCATCCACGTATCTAAGCCAGGTCATATTACGGGGTTTGATAGATGACAAAATTTCTGTTTCGAAATATTCCATGCACAAGTTTGCTAAAGAGGTGATAATATCACAAAATCTAACAAAGACGGGAAAATAGTTCTTTTAGATAAGGAGACATACATCAACAAAGTTCAAGAACTTCTAAACGATGTGGAGACCTGTGATAAATTTATTTTTGAGAGATTCCTTTAAGACATGGAGTACATTACCATTATTAGCAGCAATTATCAAATCATCAACCCATATCAATATCATAGTTATATCATTGCCTTCATACTTTGTATAAAAACATGCATCAGCAGCAGATTGCTTAAACTTATGACTAACAAGAAATCTATGTAACAGATTATTCCAATTTCTTCCACTTTGTTTTAGTCCATAAAAAGATTTGTTCAATTTGTAAACTAAATGTTCACCTTTTTCATTGGTTTTCTTGAACCCTTCTGGTTGTTTAAGATATATTTCACAGTCTATATCAGCATTTAAATAAGCAGTTTTCACATCCATTTGGTAAACTTCCATATCTTCTTGCACTGCTACTTGCATCATCATCCTTATTGTAGTATGGAGTGAGGTCAGTGAGAAGGTCTCTTCACAATCCACGCCTTTCACTTGGGAATATCCTTTTGCCACGTATCTTGCTTTAAACCTCTCTGTGTTGTTTGGTTCATGCTTCACTGCATACACCCATCTTCCTCCAACACCTGTCCATCCTTCAGGGAGTTTTGTCAACTTGAAAGTGTCATTTTCTTCCAAGGCTCTCATTTCTTCTCCCATAGCCTCCTTTCAATAATGCGATTCTGGAGATTCGAGAGCTTCTGTGTATGTAGTTGGAAAGTCAGCAACACGGTAGCAATAATCAATGGAACATTGTAGTAATCTTTCCTGTAATCCATCCAACTCATAGTCTTCTAAATGCTTGGGCCTATTTCGTTGCCTCTGTGGATATCTTCTCTCTTCTTGTTCCTTTTTATCTTCTTTCTTCTTTTTATCTTGTTCATTCTCATCTTCATCTTGAAAGTTTCCTCTTTCTTCATCTTTATTCTTATCCTTGGACGTCTCATTGTCTTCATATGCTGGATAAGGATTTACATATTGTTATACATATTCTTGCTGTATATTCATCTTCTTTTGGAAATTCTTCACTAAACTTCACACATCTCACCCTCTTCACATCATCTTGCTCTGGGAAGTACACTAAATAGGCTGGACTCTCTGTATCATGGCCTACAAAAATTCCTCTTCTAGAACGTGCATCTAATTTCTTCTTGTCCTGCTCATAAGCATAACAGACACTTCCAAAGATATGCATGTCCTTTACATTTGGCTTTTGTCCAGTCATCACTTCAAATGGCGTCTTCTTCGTCCTTGGATTGTAGCACCTGTTCCGGATGTATGCCGTCATCTTCACAGCATAGGTCCATAATTTCTTAGATAACTTGCTTTCCAACAATAAACATCTCGACATATCGAAGATTGTTCTCCAGGAGCGTTCCACAGGACCATTCTGATGTGGAGAGTAAGGCGCTGAAAATTCTTGCCTGATACGGTTCTTCATCATGAGGGCTTGAAACTCTTCAGAAGTAAATTCTGTTCCATTATGTCCTCATTCACTTCACTGAATCATATGACGCACAATCAGCCAAAAATCTCTCTGTAGCTCTTGCAGCATCACTCTTATTTTTAAGCAGATATACCTTAATAATACCAGAAAAATCATCAACAAATTAAATTGCATATTTAAAACCGTCTTTAGTTATTGGGTCAATTTTACCTGTTAAATCACAGTGAACTAATTCAAGCTTTTTAGTTGTTCTCCTGTCAGGTTTCCTATTTCTGTATTGAGTCATCTTACCCATTGTACAGACTTCACAACTAATATTATCTTTATTGGAAATATTCATACCTTCAACAACATTTTCCAGTTTCAATACATCTTGAACATTGCAATGGCCAAAAATCTTATGACATTTTTCTAAAGTATGCATGCTACTTCTTAAACCTACATTATACAAAAAATACAATTTACTGTCTCAATATTGAACTTACAACCATCTGGAGCACGTAGCTCTGCATAGTCTGGGGTAAACAAAATTTCCTCACCTCTTCTAGTAGCTGCCTTAACAGAAAATATATTCTGTCTGTATGATGGAATGTACAAGGCATCGCTTAAAGTAACCTTCTGTACATTACCCTTTGAATCATGTAAATTTACAACAGCATTACCTTTACCTAAAACAATACCTGTGGTCCTACTACCATCTGCAAGCTCAATTAAAATCTTCATCAAATTTTACAAACTTAGATTTCTCACCAATAATATGTGCAGTTGCACCACAATCAACCAACAAACCTTCATTCATTGAACTAGATTCACGAGCTCTAAAAAGATAATTATGACCATTTCCACTATTTTCATCACTTGAATCATCATTTTCTTTTCTCACTGTTTTCACATGATTTTTCTACTCACAATAATTTGTATCATGTGCATTAGATTTACAATTTTCACACCAACGGTTAGGCTTCTTGTTTCTTTCACTTCGACACTGAAATGATCTGTGGCCTTTGCCACAATTATAACACTTAAAGGAATTTCTTTGTGTCCTTGTCTTCTTCATCACTGCATGATCATTATCTTCATTTGTCTCATTGGCTTCTTTTGTCTTCCTCTTATAGCCCTTCAGGGTTTCTTCATAGGCTAGTCTGTCAAATGCCTCTTGAACTCAGGAAAATTCCATCCTTCTTCCCTCTGATCTACCACAGTTGAGAATATATGGTAACTGTGGGGTAATCCATTTAATACTATAGATACAAGTGATTCATCATCAATATCCTTCTTGGCTTCTTTCAAGTAAGTCGACAATCTCTCTGCCCTGATCGAATAATCAGTGGCACTTTCATCTTCTTTCATCCTCAGATTAATTAATTCTTTATACAAGTTTATTATTCTCGGCTTACTTATCCCAGTATAATGACTATGAAGTATTTCTAAGGCTTTCACGAGGGAGAAACTTGTTTCATCCAAATATTGTACCAGCTTGCTTGTTCTTCCTGTATCTGGGCTGTCTGCCTCGATCACATCTCGAGTTTTAATCTCACTAGATGGCTTTTCAACCTCTCTTCCCACATCTCATACTTATCTGCATCGCCATTGTACATCAGGTGGCTCCTGGGCCCATAACCTGTTGCGTTTACGTCCACCATTTTGGCAAATATAAGTAGAAATGCGAGGATAAACTTAGACTCATGTCTTTTGGGTGAGCGCCTTTATTCCCAACTGTATTTACAAGACTCGCGGCTCGCCACAAGATGGCCGCGCATGAAACAATAACAATAGGGACCTTCAATATAAAAGGTATCAACAATATAAAGCACCATTCCCAACAAAGTAAATGAATATAATATCTTTAAACATACTCTTCAAGTAAAATAATTAATTTGGGTTCACATCTCAACAATTTTCGTTTCTTTTTATTACAGTTGCGGTTGCTGGTTCTTGGTTATTACTGATTATATAAGTTATGCAAATTACCACGATGGGAAAATGGAAAAACTCTTACAATGATGGGAGGATTTACAAGAAGGAGTGGGAAGAAAAATATAAGTGGCTAACTTGGATGGACAATGCTTGTTATTGTAAGTGTGATAAGTGTTCTCTATCAAACATGAGGAAATCTGCATTCGAACTACATGAAAAAACAAAAAAATGCGTGGATTCTTTCGACAGTTCTCGGAAGATTACAGATACTTTCAAGAAAAAAATTTCAGACCTTCCAAAGGAATTAAAGGAATTTGAAATTAAGTACAGTGTGTCAACAGCTTGCCACTGCAGTATGTGGTCAGTAAATCATCAAACCGAACTAATTGCAAAATATGGGAAAGGAAGTGTACTGAAAATGTTCAATTACATAAGACAAAATGCATGTGCTGGATAAAGAATGTTGTATCTGCGTCATTATTTGAAGAACTGCTTGATGATGTTCGTGGTGCTAAATATGCACTACTGATAGATGAATCCACAGACATCAGCGTTACCAAGCATTTATGCCTCTGTGTTAAGTACTTCTCCAAGAAAGAGCAAACAGTTCTCACTGCTTTTCTAGGTATAATACCTGTTGTCTCAACGACGGGTCAGAGTTTATTTGATGCAATTAGTGATTTCCTTAAGTCAAACAACATTGATATAAACAATTGCATTGGTTTGGGGACTGATGGTGCTAACAATGTAGCTGGTGAAAATTCTTATAACCCTGATAAAGAGAGACATTATTATTTTTCCTATTTTGTAACGCTGGCGTGGCCCGGTCAAAAAGAAGGAAGGATGAAGAAGAGTAAACAAGAAGGGCAGCTAGATCACTGCAATAATTTTAGGTGTGGTATATTAAGATGTAAACCTGTACCATAGGGAAGGGACAATAAACATGTGAGTACTTTACACGAAGTGTGTATTTAATCCACCTTAAGCCCACGAAAGTCTTAAGTTATGCAAAAATAATTCTGTTTTTTCAAGATTCAGAGATATCAACCCACATATGAAATTCATCAAATGTACTTGTCCCAGTCTAGCATTGTGTGCAGAAAAGGCTTTCAACACTTTGCCTTCTAATTTAATCTACATGACATCTGAAATAGGCTACCAAACTGGTTTAGTGTAAGTTCTTTATGTAGAGAAGATTATAAGAACATTTATGCAGCTATGAACAATGGCAACAGGAATCATGATAAGTTTGTCTCCCCAAGTAAAACTCGCTGACTTGTGAGGGGAAAGTGTATTTATCAAATTCTAACACAGTGGGAAGACCTGAAGGCATACTTTCTCTCAACTGTGGACAATAACTATAATGCCAAAATGTTGAAAGAAATGTTTCTTGATGAAAGTAATAAACTTTACCTAACTTTTGCTTGCCCAATTATCCAAAATTTTGAAACACTCAATGCTGCTTTCCAAGCCTTAAATCCTGATCCCACCAAATTATTTTCAGAACTGGAAGAACTACGACACTTTTTACTCCAAAAAGTGTACATGAACTTCCAACAGCGGCAGTTGCCCTGGTCATTCAGTGATGAAAAACTTGGGGATAAGTTTGAGTACGACATGAAGAGTAGCTCTCTAACTGCTGAGAAGAAAGTAGCAATTAAGCAGCGCTGTCTTAATTTTTTGAATGAGGCCATAAGCCAAATTGATAAAAGAGTTGATGCAATAACCATGAAAATGAAGTAAATTAAATATTTAAGTCCAGAGAAATGCCTCAGTCGAATGAAACCAAAATTTCATGATCTTCCCTTTGGAAATTTACCAAGAGAACGGGGTTGTGATGTCTACAAAGTTGAAAACCAGTATGAAAAAATTTCATTGAAAAACTGGAAAGAGGAATTCCCCCAGTCAGAAATACCTACTGACCCTATAAAATTTTGGACGAAGGTATTGTACCATGAAAATGCAATTGGAGAGGAATGTTATAAAGAACTAGCAATTATTGCACCGAACTCACACTGTAGGCTATCCCTCTCAGTGTGGCGGAATTCAAAACCACAAAAAACAGTACACAACACTCACCCTGATCCTCGGTTGCTGGAAGATGGAGTAAGGCGTCCACGGTCGCCAACACAGCACCCAAAACCACACAAACAAAACAAGGGAACATAAAAAAAGAAGATAGAACTATATACACAACAAGAACAGCACACTAACAAGAAAAACCAACAACTCTCAAAAAGCACACAAAAAAACTGTCCAAGACCAAACGACTGACCGGCACTAGCTCTGACTCAAGACTCACTCAAAAACCGAAAAATCCTTCACATATTCCCCAGACAGACAGCGCCGTAAATAAACCAACGACCTCATCCCTCTTCCAACCAACACTCACAGGTTTACGACAATTACACACTACTCTCTCTCTCTCTCTCTCTCTCTCTCTCTCTCTCTCTCTCTCTCTCTCTCTCTCTCTCTCTCTCTCTCTCTCTCTCTCAAAACGTTGGGAAATCTAAATACAAACAAATTTATTCATCCCTCTATATCAGCACATCGTTTGTTGAACGAGTGTTTTCCTATGTAACAAGTGTTAAAACTAAGGCAAGGAACAGGTTAAGCACAAGTTCTCTTGAGGCCATTCTTAGAATTAGCACACATCTGCACCATAAAGAAACTTGCTGCCGAAAAAACTTCGAAGTAACCAATAAAATGCTGTCTCTTTTCACGAGCCAAATGTACAAGAGGAAAGAAACAGCATTCGGCAAAATTGGAGAAGCTAGCACATCTGCAGTGGCTGAATCGTTTGATGAAATTTTGTCAATTAAGTATTAATATTAAAACTGGTAATTAATTATGTGATCGTATTTTTAATCATATCCTCATACAAATAATCTACAGACGAGTTTAATACCTTCACTGTGCTAGTAATTATCATTGGCATCCTACAATTTTGAATTTTCTTATTCAAAAACACTTTTTGAAAGAGTGACTTAGGAAGAATACACACACACATATTAAAATACCAATAAGGGAGAAGAAATAAATATAAAATGCGTTTGCCCTTTTTCTGTCCTATTTTCAGGTGTCTGTCCATTATTTGCTCATACATCTGGCAACCTCCGCTGAGGAGGCTCTCGGTATCGAGCATCTACCCCATGGCATAAGTTTAAAATACTGTATTGTAGTTTTATGACCGCATTGATATCCATTTATATTCATCTTGACTTGAATTTTCAACTTATGAGCTATAAATAATTGATGAAAGTAAGTAATTTATATATTTTTTTAGCCACTCATCATTAAAATAGAGCCAAGAAAACATTTAAAATTCGTTATACCCTACTCAATGGTAGCCGTATTCTGCACGGTACCTTTTTAGACTGCCTCCGCCGACGTTTGTCAACAAGCCTGCCACTGCCACCCGTCTTGGAACACTTTTGCCGCACCATTGAATAAATGCCTTATAATCATGTCGATAACGCACGAGGAGCTTTCAAAATTGAAAGTGACCGACTTAAAGGCTAGACTGACAACTTTTGGATTATCAACGCAAGGTAATTTTTGGTAGATGTAAGCTATAGGTAGGAGGCCTTGCCAAGGTTTGCAGTAGCTAGTACTTACAAATTTCGAGGGCAACGTGCTGCTAGTACTTACAAATTTCGAGGGCAACATGCCGGAAGGCCGCTTGGCGTGACACAAACCCTCCTCCTCATAGGCAGGCCCTTGAAATACATGGTTTCAAAGGTTTTACCCATAAATACGTGGTTACAAGAATTAGGCAGACACGAGACTAGCTTACTGGGCTGCTGCTGCCGCCGCCGCCGCCGCCTCTTTCTCGCCAGTCGAAGTCGTCCACCATAATATTGACCGCCTTTTGCTTATCCTGGGTTTTTGTTTGAGTTTATCCTGTTCTGTGCCTTTTGTTTGTTTCACTGTTTGGTTTTATGCAGAGCCCTCTACAGGGATGTTCCCCCCCTCTCTGGCGGGCCCTTCCTTGTACGTCTTCAAAATAGCCTAAGGTGCTTCTCCTTATGTATATATTTTATAATTGTGGTATTATTTTACTTATGGACATTAATTGCTTTCAACATAAAATATAGGTTTTTCTGTTGTATTATGATGTGATTTGAATGATTTTGAGGTTTATTTCCATCGCAAATGAATACTTATCCTTCCCCGACAAATGATATACTGTATACAAAATTAATAAAATTACGACTTGTCAGAATACTGCACCCCCCTCTACATAGCTAATACGGCAAAACTGTAATCAGTAAACACAGTTTTGCCGTATTAGCTATGGAGAGGGGGGCAGTATTCTGACAAGTCGTAATTTTATTAATTTTGTATACAGTATATCATTTGCCGGGAAGGATAAGTATTCATTTATGATGGAAATAAACCTCAAAATCATTCAAATCACATCATAATACAACAGAAAAAGCCTATATTTTATGTTGAAAGCAATTAATGTCCATAAGTGAAATAATACCATAATTGTCTGTTAGTGTTTTCTTGTCAGTGTCACAGGTCCTGTAGAATAGGAGTCTTTCGTTCTTTTTTAAATTTGCTATTTTCTGTATGATCTTCACTTCAGGCGGTGTTTTGTTGTGTTTATATTTACCGCCTTGGAGCCCCTACAGTTCAGTTGGCGAAGGCTGTCGCGTAGCTTCCGACCAGGAAACTGGCGGACGAATACAAACAAGACAAACATTTCCTGTATATAGTGCCAGGTCCTGACCCAACCAGATGTAACCAACCTAACCTAACATACAGACAATTAATTTTGCATCCAAAGTGTTTAACAAAAATACATCTAAGGGGAAAAAGAAGAGATAGGAGTTAAGATGTTCTTTTACTAAATGAGAAGAGTTACCAGAATTTGTCAGAATGGATAATTCTTTAGTCCACATGAAGGTGATACTTGTGAGTTTATGTCCAGAACTTCTCAGATAACAAACTAACACTTTATGCAGGCATTATCTTTGTAAAAGGGCCACTATGGCACGATATTACTAACATTGAAGAAGAAGCATTTTTCTCTGTAACTGGTCAAACATCTAGATTAAGCAAAAGTGGAATAAACAGATTTTCCAGAAAAACAAAGATAAGATTAATTCAAGTATTAGAAAAATACAGAGATGTAATAGCAATAGAAGGAGATAAATTAGGTAGAACAAATGTCCTAAGGCATAAAATTGTGATGAATGATGGAACAAAACCATTCTTTGTCCTAATTACAGATTACCAATAAGCCAAAGACCCATAGTTGATAATTTGATAGAAGAAATGAAGAAGAAGAATGGGGTAGTCATTCCTTCTAAATCTCCATATAATTCTCATTACTACTTGTTCCAAGAAAGATGGAAGTGGAGACTTGTGATAGACTATAGAAAGTTAAATTCCAACACCATCCCCGATAGAATGCCAATGCCGGTGATTCAAGATATGTTAGTCAGTTGGGAGATTGCAAGGATATTTTCATCTTTAGATTTGTAGTGGATATAAAGCAGTACCTTTGTAGACGAAGAAGTCGAAACCATTCACAGCCTTCAACACACAAGGAACACTTTGCAGATTGAATCATGCCATTGGACTCACTTCGGCTCCTTTAACGTTTGTTAGATTAATGGCTTTTAAATATTAGGGGATATAGAAAATGTTTGCAGTTTACTTAGATGATGTTATCATTTTTAGCAAAGATTTGAAAGTCACCTCAAAACATTAGAAATAGTCTTGGAAAGATTAAGAAGAGCAGGATTAAAATCAAATTAAAGAAATGTCGAACTCTTAATGAAATCTTTGGAATACTTAGGACATGTAATTAGTGAAGATGGTCTGCCGAATGCAAGCAGGCAAGATAAAGCTTAATAGTTGAATATCAGCTCCTACCAATTTAGAAAGCATTGAAGATTCCTAGGAATGGTAGGCTACTATAGACCTTTCATTGAAACTTTGCTACAATAGCCAAACCATTAACAGAATTAACAAAGAAAGATGTCAAATATGAATGGAATAAAGAACAAAGAGACAGCTTTCCAAACACTAAGGAAGTAAAATGACCAGGAATCCCATGCTAGTCTACCCAGATTTCTCGAAAGGACTTTTACTTAGCCTGTGATGCATCAAATTACCGGGCTAGGGGCTGTGTGTACAAAAGGACAAAACAGATGAGAGCAGTATATTATGCCAGTAGAGTTTTGAATGCTGCAGAGAAAAATTATAGCACAATAGAAAGAGAATGTTTAGCATTATACTGGGGTCTAAGGAAATTTAGACACATAATTTTAGGACATAAAGTCAATGTACTTACTGATCACAAACCAATTTGTAGTTTGTTTAGAAGAACTTTTACAAATAACATGAAGTTCAATAGATGGTTCATTAGTGTGTTAGAATTTGCACCAGAATTCAGATATATCCCAGGAAAATTTAATACACTAGCAGATGCATTATCCAGAGCCCAAGAAGAAACAGAAATGTATTACCACTAATACTTTTGTTTTAGCTGTCAGAGTGGTAGATTTAGATTTGGAAAAGTACAAATACAGCAAGGAATGGATACAGAAATCAGGCATATAATAGGACAATAATGACAGATAGTCTTTAAAATACAATGATTTTGTTTTAATCAATGGATTGTGTATAAAGACCAACAGAGAAGAATGGTTATTTCTCTGACTATACATCCCAAAAACACTAATCAGAGAAGTTTTAGAACTAACACACTCTCATACAAGTTAGCAGGACATCAGGAATCAAAGACAACTAAGTCCTAACCAGAAACTATTTTGGCCCATTGTAGTGAGGATGCCAAGAACTTTGTACAAATTGTGTGGTTGTAATCGACATAAAGGTAATAAATCCAAAAGCTCCTCTTGAAAAATACCCATCGGAGTTGAATCCATTTCAGGTCGTATCTATGGACTTTTTAGGTCATTTCAACAACTGTTAGGGGAATAAACAAATATTAGTCTTTTTAGACTATCTAACAAGATATGTAGAGATCGTACCAGTAAATGAAGATGCAATTACAGTAGCAGAAGCTCTTAAATCTAGAATTATTACAGAGACATTCATGTCCCAAGTTCTTCTTTCTGATAACGCAGCAAGAAATTTACTAGTGAACTTTTAAGAAAATTATGTGAATTTTATGAGATAAAATAAATGTCAAATCACAGCATATAAACCCAGGAGTTCAAATGGAGCAGTGAAAGAACGAATCGTAAGATAAAGGATATCAGAAAACTTTAGTTAAACCTGGCAAATACGAAGACTGGGATTTAGCTTTGAAGCGTACAGTTTACTATAAAACAGTACTGTAAATGAGACAGTAGGAGAATCACCACTACTTGTTATACGGATACGAGGAAGGACTTCACCAAATGCGTTGCTAGTGATGCAACACCACCCCGACATGCCGCAACTACGATGACTATATTGCCTGGAAAACTGAACGTACTGTGAAACGATCAAACAGACGAGGACTAGACTTAAGAGCTCAAATTGTCCAAGCAAAGTACTATGTGAAAATACCAGCTAAACCAAGGGTAGCGAAGTAGGTGCTCGGTATATGTTCCAGATCATGTTCCAGAAGGTCTAATGTAAAAGTATCCGCAAAGTTCAAGGTCCTTATAGAGTATTAGAAGTGTTGAAGTTAAATAGCTAAAGATCATAAGTGAAGTGATCTAGGAAAGAATTGTTCATACCAATCATGTAAGGAGTAATAAAAACAGACTCTTGGTCAACAAGAGAATAGTTGAATTATTGAAAGAAGTTGAACAGGAACCAATAAATAACAAATACAATTTAAGAAAAGATAAATTTATGTAAGTGTTGAACTATTAGATATAAACAATGTGTAGGCATTGGAAATGCCTCATGTATACAGAATATCTGATAGACTTATTCTTACAGATACAAATATGCGGTTCTTCTTGAATTTATCATAACACTGCTTTATGTGTCATCTGGGGTGTTGATCCGGAAGGTGCACTACTAGAAAGGGATCTGTGAAATTAATAAAGGACTTGGGCATGAGTGAGTATTGACATTACATCAGTGCTTATCAATGAAATGACATTGAAAGATGTCCAAAGGGAATTAAAATCATTAATTAGGAAGAAGTGAAAATAACAGTGTTTTACACCATTGTTGGAAAAACTAGATAATGACATAGGAAGTGTGTTAAATACAAAGATCCAAACGATCCTCTTACCTTTTATAGGAACAACACTTAATCCAATTATTTGGGTAGCGACAGACTCTAATGTAGAAAAGAAAGTGCCCGTATAGACAAGCTGGAGAAATGGGCAGCAACAAGAGCATTGTGTTAAATAAAGGTCTAAGCTCTCAAAACTTAAACAATGTGAATTAGAAAAAAATAAAGGAATTTATTAATCAAGTGAACACAAATATTGCAAAAAGAGATTAAGATAATAACAGATGAACAACATTTAAGTACATTTATGAACAATGTTAGAATTGTATTGCAAGACCATAAAGATCTATTAAATGCCATTTTGTTAGCCTATAAAGAGATAATAAGTCCAACATTAATAAACCAAGAGAATTAGGGCATAATTAGTGATTTTTGGTGAGAAGTTTATTATACCCCTATGGTAAAGGATAATGGTCTATTCTCAATTGATAACCATAGGTAGTTAGAATAAGATCTTAATTTTGCCTTTTAATCAAAAGAGGCAGATGTACTGATGTCCATACATCGCTTTTCCCACATGTTGATAAAAGGAAACGTAATTATCTCAAATGTCAACCACATCAATTTTGCATTGAAGAACATGGACTAATGATGTCATTTATTACTGATGCTCAATTAAGAGTTATACTTTTGAAGGTAAAAAGAGTATATTTGCAACCTTGACAACCTGTATGAAACTACTAATGCCTATCCTTGTGTTCAAGAAATAGTGAAAACAAGAATCAAGAGATGAGTACTGTGTACACAAATTATCAAACAGGATTTTGTTTCCATTATAGTAGAACAGTCAGTTTTTGTGTTTCACTAAGTTCCAGTAACAGCAACTATTAATTGCCATAATATAAGTACTAAGAATTAATTTCAATAATGTCCATAACGATAAGACTTGCAAGTTAGTTATTCCTAATAGAGGATTATATTATGAACCTCATGTCTTCTGAAATCACAATCCTTAAAAATAAGCCCTGCATGAACTACTCTAGTGAAGTTAAAGAATTTAAACTGTCTCAGTTAGAGTTAAAACAAATAAATGAATTGGCTTTAGTAGATGAATTTTTTCTATTACAAGAAAATGTTTCCAATTCTGTCTCTATTCAATTTAGTCATAATCATTGTGTATAATAATAGTGTTTGCAATTTGGTCAAACGTGTGGTAATTTCAAATATTGAGCAGATTATAGCAAGTAAGAGGACAATGAAGAGTAAAATGATCTTTTGCACATAATTTGCTGCTTTGAATTCTTTATGTATTATTATTGGCATTGTGTGTTAAAACAATTAACCATTTTACAGTATAACAATTCATTATATGTATATATATGTATGTATCTCTTTTGATTCTTGATATAATATATGTGAATTTTCTACCATATATTCTTAATTGATTTTGCATTAGTGCATTGACACAGTTTATTACCAATTTAAATATTTTTGAAATTGACTTGATGAAATCACATAAATACTTTATTTGTTGTGATTTGCAATCATCCATTGAAATATATTCTTTTTGTCACACTGAGGGCAGTGTGTGAGGTAGCGTGAACCGAGTGATGTTGTGGTGTAGAAGATAGATGAGAATTAAATGAAAGAGAGAGAGAGAGAGAGAGATAGAAAGAGAAAAAGAAGTTAAGAGAGAGAAGGAGAGAAAGTAAGAGTAAAGAGAGAGGCGAGAACACAGTGATAACGGCCAAATGCTTTGTGTCGATATTTATCAATATGAATGTTTACATTGCAGTATATCGTGTTTAAGCCATAAAACAGTCGTAAAAATGAAATAATGGCCTCGCGATTGAAGCCAAGCAAAACGTGAGTCAGCACAGTCTAAATGCTTACAACAGCTGATTCTATAGTCCCGCCGCTACTCGGAAAGGTGTTTTTCGTGGAAGTTCAGGAATTTGAGGGGGTTGGCCATTGATATACTTCTTCAACCTCCAATCAATTATGTGTGGAGGGTCTTTCCCACACCCTCCTAGATCACCTCCTATCAAGTCCTCTAAGGAGAGATTTGGATGCACACACCACTCAGTCCTTCCAATCAGCTACTTGAAGGGAGGCCTTGCTGATTAATCCTTCAATAAGGCTAGAGGAGGTGGAGATTTACAGATAGCAAGTTTCCTGAGGTTCAACGAGTGAGACCTGCAGGGAGAGGGAGTCAGAGCACATGTCCTTCAGGGAGAGTACTTCTCCCAATCGCTTCCGTGTTCCCCGCTATAGACTGATTCAAAGAGTGGTCGTTTCGTTTGTAACTTGTTAATTTGTACTGATCTTTATAATGTAAGTACTAATTAAAGTGAAGAAATTACGATCTAAATCTCTATACGCCTTTCCTGAGAGATATCAATATTTAAAGGAATAAATATACAGATAGCATCATCATGAAGCAATCTGAAGGACACCTTGAAAGAAACCAAGGTAAGAAGAGAAAGACTAAAATCTATGCAAACATATAACGAAGAACGTAAAAAAGGAACAATAAAAACATTACATATATATATGTCACAATGCATTCCAAGTACCTGGTTATTACACAACTAATCACAGAATCAAAAAATTTACCTCACTTCACCCAGATACCTGAATTTTCGTAACAATAAAAATTGCAACTTAGTACTCTAAAGGTAACAGTGATCCCTTAAAAAGCTCATTAATCATGGAAAAAATCAAATAGTTTATCAAAACAAGTGTAAGAGGTATAACAATTAAACAAGAGAAATATACTAGAGCAAAAAGGGCATCACTCACGTCATACAACTTTAGCGGTTTCCTGGTCTAATTCACTTCCAGCAAAGACAAAGGAACAAAACATGTTTACCACACTTTTTGCCTTATACTACAATTAATCCTATTCATTGGTGGTCAATAAATAGAACACTGTTTTAAAAACACTAAATAAAAATTTATTTTATATTCAAAGTTTATAACTAGAATTCACAATCTGAAAAATTTACTATTACTTGAAAACAACACAAAATTTAATTAATTCTTGAATTAAATTATTAAACTTTTTCAAACCAAGTATGCAATGTTAAATTAACAAGAAATATTTAAAATGCAAAGTAGATAAATGTTAAATCACCAAAATATAAAATGTGAAAAATCAAGAGACTGCAAACATAATAACATACAGAAATACACAATATTTTTATCAACAATAATTTCCCTAAGGCCAAATTTCCCTAAGGCCAAATTTCCCTAATATACCTTATACCATGATAATAATAAGTAAAATTAACTTAACCTTACAACGTAAAACCTTTGGAAAATCACTCGGAATACTTTAGATTACAAAACACTTTTTGTCAGGTGCTAGTTACCAAACACACTTTTCCTGTTCAGATCTCAAAGTTCAAGTTTAATATTAATGACCACACAAATATTTTACATTAACTTCTCTGTTTTTGTTAGAGAAGTAGTAACAATCAGATGATGCCAGAACAATACTCGATCAAAGCAAGCATAATCTTACAAAACACGAGGTAATCGATTCAGATACATGCATTTACTCTCAAAAAGGCATATACAATTTGAGCAGAAAATCATATGGGACAAAGCCCTTAATGAAATCTCAACACAGTTAAAACAGACAGCATCAGCCAGCCACAAATGGCACGCTTTCAGACAAAGATGAAGAACCAGAAGTTGGTTTTCAAGAACGGTACATGAAACATTTGTATTTTCGTATAAGGACAAAAACTTTTACGAGCTGTTCAGTTACGCGCTGAATTAACTCGTTATTGTAACGATAGCAACAGACAAAACCGCGACATACTAAAGCATGAGTACAAAACACTTGTTGCTAGGGGGACAATATAGATCACATGCTACGCTGTTATTAAAAATGTGTTACCATTTTAAAATTGTCCTGTTAAGTTATCTAAACACTATGCTCTTTTGAGATCTGACATTTATACTACATATGATATTTCAACAATTATTATTATTACATATAACACATGATAAATAGAAGAGTAACATATCAAAACTATAAGATGATATATATATAACAAGACAACATCATGAAATTCCCTCCCCACAGAAAGATTAAGTTATCCCAGGTTCGAATTCAACGATTCAAGACGGGTTAAATAATTAGCAGTGCATTGTTCTTTCCAGAAATGTTCTCTATTTCTGCATGTGGTTACAAAATCAGTCAGGAGAGTTACTGCTGAGAAATTCAGACGGCAATAAAATCCAGCGTTGCTAAAAATCTTTGAAGCTGCGTCTTCCTCTGTCGTTTCCTTCTTCCTGGTGTATCAATCACATGAGTTCCATCACTTAACTTCTCTATTGTTTTATAAGGTCCCTGAAACTTATTGGTAAGGGGAAATCTTTTCACTGGTAAAAACACTAGAACTCGCTGTCCTACACTAAAACTTCTTAGCTTAGTCTTGGCATCATATCTACTTTTCATTTTCTCTTGACTTATTTTCAGATTTTCTAAAGAGAATTTTCTAATTTCTCTTAAGCTTTTCCTCAATTCTTCACATATTCTCCTTGAATTTCCTCTTGATTTTCTTCCCAATTTTCTGCAAGAATCTTCAATGGACCTTTCACGTCTCGACCACAACAATACACTTAGTTAACATACTTTCAAGTGTCTGGTGGAACCTTTCCAGGCTCCTTGAGTCTCTGGATGATAAACTGATTGATAACTGTTGTTTCACTCCTAACAGTTCATCCCACATCTTTTAACAATTTTGAAGTAAAGTTCGTTCCTCTATCACTTTGCACAGTTCTGAGTATTCCAAACTTGAGATAAACTCACTAACTTCTCAGCAATTACCTTTGCACTTATACTTCATACAGGGAATTATCAGGATACCTTGTCACTGGACATTAATGTTAACAAATATTCATTTCCTTTCTTTGTTTTCAAGTGGCTAACCATCTATAATCACCTTGCTAGCGGGTTCTCCCCTAACTTCTATGAGTTGTAGGGCTTTCTGAATGGTTCATTCAGGTTTCTCCTCCTTCTATGGGTTGTAGGAACTTTCTGAATGGTTTCATTCAGTTTTCAGCTATCTGGCATGTGTAACACTCTCTGCAAAACCTGCTAACATCCTTGTGAAGTCAGGCCAGAAAAAAACTTCATAATCTTCTCAATAGTCTTCACAGTTCCCATATGATATTTCAGACTCGTGCTCTACTGCTACCACTTGCTCCCTCAATGGATATGGAATTCGTTGATGATATTCCTTCATTCCTCATTAGCAATCCTTCTTTTAGGTAATAACAGGTAGGAGTTTGGTGCATCTCTTCTTGATCAACAACTCTGAAGAACAAATCAATAACGCTGTATCCTTTCTTCTGCGGTTGTTTGCTTCTTTCTAGTCACTTGACTAACTTCAAGGGCTGAACTCTGCATACCTGCTAACTCTGCTACTGTAGTTTCACTAATATCTTCAGGAACACTTTGACTACTATGAGTCTCTTCAAGAGCAACAGGATCGTCTTCTCGGGAAATTTCTTCATTACTAACTTGCACTAGGGAAGCTCGCATTTCCTGGAACAGCTCTTCTAGCTCAAAGATCATTCATGATCGGGTTTTGTCATTGGGATATCTACAGAGTGCAGTCCTGTGGCAGTGACAACAATCACTCACCCTTACCTATACTGACGTCTATTCCATAATAGATGTTCGATCTGGGGGTAGTAACCCCAGCATTTCCTGGTAGCTTTTTTCTCTGGTATATTTAGCAATATCTATACCTAGAAATTCGTGCTTGATAGGAATTTCACCAGCTGACACAGGGACGAGCTCAGAAAAGGGATTTTGACAAAGGAAAAATCTATTTCTGGGGGAAGACCTGTGTCACCCAGTGACCCATCCCTGTACTTCCTTTTCCCTCCCGAGTGGCATACCAGCTTGGGAGGTGCTAATTTGGGATGAATATGGCGGCCGGGGTGGTGGTTGGCTGGGTGCGGAAGGATGAGGCTTTGGTACGGCTCCTCCCTTTTCGGGGTTGTGAAATTGGAGAAATCTGTAGGACGGAGATCTGTGGTAGTGGCAACCACTCACCCCTTGTGTATACCGACACCATCTGATGGTGTTCAATCCAGGGGTCGTAACCCTGGCATTATGGTTAGCTTTTTCTCTGGTATATTTAGCAATATTTATACCTAGAAATGAGTGCTAATGGACTATTTCACTGGGTGACACAGGTCTTCCCCAGAAATAGATTTTTCCTTTGTCAAAATCCCTTATATATATATATATATATATATATATATATATATATATATATATATATATATATATATATATATATATATATATATATATATATATATATGTATATGTATGTATGTATGTATGTATGTATGTATGTATATATATATATATATATATACAGGCAGTGTTTATATATAATGCCCGAGGTTACGACGCTTTTCAAATATATTCATCAGAAATTATTTCCTGGCTTGATGTTTCGGGGTTGACGCCTCGTGCGCCGATGACGGAAGAAATATGGCCCCAAAATGGCAGAATAATCATAATTTGAAGGTTTTTGATGTAAAACTCAATAATAATGCAAGTTTACATCGTTTTCAATGCACCCAGAGCATTAAAAGTAAGGTTTTCTTATGATTTTTGACGATTTTCGACGATGTTCCGCCATTACGGCGATTTTCGGGTTACGACGCTGTTAAGAACGAACCCCGTCAAATGTATATATATATATATATATATATATATATATATATATATATATATATATATATATATATATATATATATATATATATATATATATATATATATATATATATATATATATATATATATATATAATATATAATAATAGCCACAATGCCTTCTTAACTTCTTGAATTCTTCACGCATTTTTGGATATGTTTGTCACTACAAAGCTGTAAAGATCTTTACGGCTTTGTAGTGACAAGCATATCCAAAAAAGAGCGAAGAATTTGAGAAGTTGAGAGGGCATTGTGGCTATTACAATTACATATGTATCTGGTAAAAAGTGACCAGTAGATTCTACATATATAGATATATATATATTGATATATAGATATATATAGATTATGAGCTTGACAGGGTTATAAAAGAGAGCAGAAGTGTAAGTGTAAGGGCTGGGGTAGATGAGAGAGTACCAGAGTTTGGAAGCTTTAGGGATGCAGTGTTGAGGGGCCCAATGAGAATGGCCGATAGTGTAATAGATAGGAGTGTAAGAGCAAGTAATGTGGAGGTGCTAGTGAGGATGAATGGTGGGTTTGTAAGGGAACAACGGGTTGGACGGGTTAGGGATAGTAGTGTACAAAGGGGAAGGTCGGTGACTGGAAGTCGAGCGAAGTGTTTTAGATGTGGAAAGGAAGGACATACAAAGAATGAGTGTAGGTGGGCTTTAGGAGCGTGTTTCGTGTGGGCAATGGGACATTTGGTAAGGAGTGTACGAAAGATAGGGGTTAAATGCTACAGGTGCGGACAGGTGGGTCATATTGCTAATGGTTGTAGGGGTACCCGAGTGAATGTAATATGTGGCAACTGTGGTAAGAATGGGCATTATGCGAGAATGTGTTCAGAACCGAGAGCGAAGTGTGTCGAATGTGGAATAGAAGGGCATGTATCAAGTGTATGTAGACGAAAGAGGGTGACTGTGACAGCGAATCGGGAAACTGAGTGTGAAGGGGGTTCAAATGGGTGGATCCTCTAGGATGCAAGCGGTGCATGTGATGCATGTACATGAGGGGTTGTTGCATGAGGGAGGTTTTGCTGGAAAGACTGACGAGTGCATGAGTGTGCAAGTGTGTTGTAAGGGAGTAAGATTGATTGCCTTAGTAGATACAGGGTGTAGTATGAATGTCATATTTAAGAATGGATGTGAGAAATTGAGGGATACGTGTGAGATTAGGAATTGTCAGGGGGAAGTAAGAGGGATTGGAAATTTAGGGGTAGCAGTGGTTGGAAGTGTGTGAACGGTTAGAAATTGGGGGTGTAGTGATGGATGAAAGTGATTTTTGTGTGATTGAGAGTACGAATGATAAATATGATATTTTGTTGGGATGTGAGTTTTTGAAAAAAATGCGGGATGGTGGTCCGTCCTAGTATGAATGTAATTGAATTACGTATGAAAGGGGATGTGCTTGGGGATTTGTATTTGGGGAGGGATGGTAGGGTTGAGCAAAAATTATGGAAGAGAGTGCCTGTAATTGCAACAGAGAGGGTAAAAGTGCCACATGAGATTGGAGAAGTTGTGAGTGTGAAAGTGGTATGGCCGGATAGCCTCGGGATAGCCAACAATGATAGGTGTGAGTATGTGGTTGAGGGAATAGACATAAATAAATTAGTCAGGGCAAATGTGTGTGTATATGATGGGGTTTTGAACATGGGAGATCCGAGGGTATATATAACGTCATTGCCGAGTGTCAGGAAGAAGGATGTACCGGAATATGTGAGAGAGAATGGGGTGTATAAATGGTTGAAATCGAATGTGGGTGAACCAAGTATGCATGAGAGCTTGTGTATGGAGGATCAGCAATTTGTTTTGATAGAGTATGGTAAAAACGTAAGAAAGGGAAGAACGTAAGTAAACTGAATGGTAAAGTTGTGTGATAGGTGTGAGTGCCAAAGTGGAAATGAGTGATAAAGCGTGTAATACGGATGAATGGGATGGTATGGATAGAACGTATAGCATATGCGGGTTTGATATAACTGAGTTGACTGAACGTGTAGGGGTTAGTGAACGGTTGGAGGTGAGCGAAAGTGTAAGAGTAAGAGAGCGTAGCAGTAATATACACAGTGATTGAAAGCATGAATGAATCTTTGCAAGAATTGGAAAGGTCAATGAGCGAATGGGATGGGTTAGTTGAAGAATTGGGGAGGTATTTGGGAACGAGTTAGAGGGTATAGATGAGATTGTGGATGAAATTGAGAGTGGTAATAGTGAAGAAGATAGCGTGAATCTGAGAGAGAATGGAGGAGAAGATGTGAGTTTGAATGTTGCTAGAAGAGAGAATGATTCTGAGAGAATGATTGCGTGCCCGCGAACGCGATCTAGAGGACCTGCTAGTGAGCATCCGTGGGTGTTGCGTAAGGCGATTTGAAAGAGGTGTGAAAGGTGTTGGTTGGGAAATGCTAAAAAGGGGGGAGAAATATAGAGGGATGAATAAATTTGTTTTTATTTAGCATTTCCCAACGTTTTGTGAGAGAGAGAGAGAGAGAGTGTGTAATTGTCGTTAGTGAGTGCTTCGGTTGTTGGAAGAGGGATGAGGGTCTTTAGTTCGAGTTTGTTTACGGTGCTGTCTGTCTGTGCAAATGTCGAGGGAGTTTTTTTCGGTTTTGAGAGAGTCTTGAGCTGAGTTCTGTGCAAGGCGGACATTGATGGTGGATTATTGTATGTTTCGTGAGTCGTGTGTTTTCTGTTGGATGTCATTGTTGTCTGTGCATGTGTCTCTTCCTTTTTGCTGGTTTTTTTGGTTGAAAGTCTGTTTTCCTGTTTTGTTTGTGTAATTTTGTCTACTGTGTTAGCGACCGTGGACACCTTCATCCATCTCTCAGCAACCGAGGATCAGAGTGAGTATTGTATGTGGTTATATGTTCTGTGTATCTGTGTTGTGTATTGTTTTTGTGTTTTTTAAATTCCGCCACAACTCTTTTCCAGCCAGAGAGAGAGAGAGAATGAATTACCACTACGACTTACATTCAGCCATTCTTGTGCTGGCACGAGAGAGAGAGAGAGAGAGTTTATCTCTTTAACCTCTCGAGGAATGTTAATCCATTTCTCTTTACTGCGACTGACAACAAAAAATTGTTTTTTTCTTTGTCTTCCAAAGATGTAGGCTACCACTACTTTTACCAAGCACTTTTAAAGCACCATGAAAAAAAAAAACACACACACACAAGGGCTGAACTTAGTATCGATTTATAATATATCTATCCATTTCTCATTCTACCTTTTGGAGAGAGAGAGAAACTGATCTTCTGCCCTTAGTCTGCTTTGAAAATGCATAAATGTAATTTCAGTACCCGTTCTCCAATGTCTCCTCTGTCTAGATCTAAAAAAGCCTTTGCTTCTCTCAAAGCATCAGGGCCACCCGTAATCTTCCTAGAATTCAAATAATTATCAACTGTATACTGTATTATTATTATTATTTAATCTTATTAATATTTGAAAATTAGCTCTTATTAGGTAAGTCATTTATATATCATACAAACATAGTTAGTCGTCATCTCCCACAAATTTGTTAGAAAAATCTTATGCAGTCATTCTATCTCACGTCGGTGAGAGAGAGAAAAAAAATACTACGCACCCTCTTTATAGTGTATGCAAAGCCTGTGAGATACAAGCTTTGTGATTGATTAAAATCCCACCCTTCCTGCCAATAGTATGTTGTTAAGGAGGGCGGGAAGGGGATCAGGGGGTTGTTACAAGTTGTTATTGGCTACTGTCAGTCCTGCCAGCCAATAGCGCGTCATGGAGAGAAGGGGTTGCCACTGAGCTCTGTTATTGGCTACTTCTAATCCCCCGAGCCGGTATCGTCATAAGCCTACAAAAAGCAATTCAAAAAAATTGTCACACAAGCGATGATGGGATTTTAGTATATTTTTATGTTTACATACAGTAATCGATATTTTTTTGAAGGATATATGCAATACAGAGAGAGCTATGGGCGGTTGGCAGTACTTAAATCTCAGAAGTGAAATTATTCGTGAATTATTCGAGAACAGAGAGAGAGAGAGAGAGAGAGAGGTTGAATGAAGTGATTACATCATTAAGCAGTTTTATGATTTTACTGGATTTTAATTTAATTTTTATCGATACTTTGCTGTGGTTACTTAATATGTTAAAATTAGTAAATAGTTTTTTCATCATGAAAAATGTATTTAGTCATGAAAATAAAACAAAAATCAGTAATTTAGTGAATATTGCTCTATGAAAAAATCGGCGAATGTAAATTTTCTTCCATCATATGCATTGGACACAGAGTCATCCCAAATATTACCGTCGAGAATTATAAGAAAACTTTAATTTTATTCCTTAGGGTGTCATGATAACAACGAATCCTGCATTTATATTGAGTTTCTCATAATAAAAACTGTCCAAATATTGACCATTCTGCTGTTTTGGATGCATATTTCTTGCGATCGTCGTCGGACTGGCATCGTCCGAAATACCGTCGAAAATCGTAAGAAAACCTTACTTTTAATCCTTTGGGTGTCTTGAAAACAACAAATCCTGCATTTATATTGAGTTTCTCATAATAAAAATCCTCCAAATATTGACCATTCTGCTGTTTTGGATGCATATTTCTTGCGATCGTCGTCGGACTGGCGTCGTCTGAAATACCGTCGAAAATCGTAAGAAAACCTTACTTTTAATCCTTTGGGTGTCTTGAAAACAACAAATCCTGCATTTATATTGAGTTTCTCATAATAAAAATCCTCCAAATATTGACCATTCTGCTGTTTTGGATGCATATTTCTTGCGATCGTCGTCGGACTGGCGTCGTCCGAAATACCGTCGAAAATCGTAAGAAAACCTTACTTTTAATCCTTTGGGTGTCTTGAAAACAACAAATCCTGCATTTATATTGAGTTTCTCATAATAAAAACCCTCCAAATATTGACCATTCTGCTGTTTTGGATGCATATTTCTTGCGATCGTCGTCGGACTGGCGTCGTCCGAAATACCGTCGAAAATCGTAAGAAAACCTTACTTTTAATCCTTTGGGTGTCTTGAAAACAACAAATCCTGCATTTATATTGAGTTTCTCATGATAAAAATCCTCCAAATATTGACCATTCTGCTGTTTTGGATGCATATTTCTTGCGATCGTCGTCGGACTGGCGTCGTCCGAAATACCGTCGAAAATCGTAAGAAAACCTTACTTTTAATCCTTTGGGTGTCTTGAAAACAACAAATCCTGCATTTATATTGAGTTTCTCATGATAAAAATCCTCCAAATATTGACCATTCTGCTGTTTTGGATGCATATTTCTTGCGATCGTCGTCGGACTGGCGTCGTCCGAAATACCGTCGAAAATCGTAAGAAAACCTTACTTTTAATCCTTTGGGTGTCTTGAAAACAACAAATCCTGCATTTATATTGAGTTTCTCATAATAAAAACCGTCCAAATATTGACCATTCTGCTGTTTTGGATGCATATTTCTTGCGATCGTCGTCGGACAGGCGTCGTCGAAATACCGTCGAAAATCGTAAGAAAACCTTACTTTTAATCCTTTGGGTGTCTTGAAAACAACAAATCCTGCATTTATATTGAGTTTCTCATGATAAAAACCCTCCAAATATTGACCATTCTGCTGTTTTGGATGCATATTTCTTGCGATCATCGTCGGACTGGCGTCGTCTGAAATACCGTCGAAAATCGTAAGAAAACCTTACTTTTAATCCTTTAGGTGTCTTGAAAACAACAAATTCTGCATTTATATTGAAAATAATAAAAAGTCCAAATATTGACCATTCTGCTGTTTTGGATGCATATTTCTTGCGATCGTCGTTGGACTGGCGTCGTTCGAAAATCGTAAGAAAACCTTACTTTTAATGCTTTGGGTGTCTTGAAAACAACAAATCCTGCATTTATATTGAGTTTCTCATGATAAAAATCCTCCAAATATTGACCATTCTGCTGTTTTGGATGCATATTTCTTGCGATCGTTGTCGGACTGGCGTCGTCGAAATACCGTCGAAAATCGTAAGAAAACCTTACTTTTAATCCTTTGGGTGTCTTGAAAACAACAAATCCTGCATTTATATTGAATTTCTCATAATAAAACCTCCAAATATTGACCATTCTGCTGTTTTGGATGCATATTTCTTGCGATCGTCGTCGGACTGGCGTCGTCGAAAACCGTCGAAAATCGTAAGAAAACCTTACTTTTAATCCTTTGGGGTCTTGAAAACAACAAATCCTGCATTTATATTGAGTTTCTCATAATAAAAACCCTCCAAATATTGACCATTCTGCTGTTTTGGATGCATATTTCTTGCGATCATCGTCGGACTGGCGTCGTCGAAATACCGTCGAAAATCGTAAGAAAACCTTACTTTTAATCCTTTGGGTGTCTTGAAAACAATGAATCCTGCATTTATATTGAGTTTCTCATAATAAAACCGTCCAAATATTGACCATTCTGCTGTTTTGGATGCATATTTCTTGCACGAATCGTCGGACTGGCGTCGTCAAAATACCGTCGAAAATCGTAAAGAAAACCTTACTTTTAATCCTTTGGGTGTCTTGAAAGCAACAAATCCTGCATTTATATTGAATTTCTCCTGATAAAAACCGTCCAAATATTGACCATTCTGCTGTTTTGGATGCATATTTCTTGCGATCATCGTCGGACTGGCGTCGTCCGAAATACCGTCGAAAATATTAAGAAAACCTTACTTTTAATCCTTTGGGTGTCTTGAAAGCAACAAATCCTGCATTTATATTGAATTTCTCATAATAAAAACCCTCCAAATATTGACCATTTGTTTTTTTTGGATTTCCCAACGTTTTTTTTGGATGCCGGTTTGTTGGAAGACCGGGATTTTGTTAGTTTGTTTGAGCAACAAATCCGCATTTATATTGTTTGTCTGTAAAATATGTGACCATTTTGCTGTTTTGATGCATCTTTTTGCGTCTTTTAGTCAGAAATAGTGCCGGTCAAAAATTCTTGTGTAAGAAAACTTTCTTAGTTTTGGTCTTCTTGAAAACAACAAATCCTGCATTGGTGTGCTGTTTATTGAAAACAACCGTTTTTTTGTATTTCCTTGTGTTTGTTGCATTTATATTGAGCCTTTTCATCTCCATAATAAAAGGGTGAGCAAATGTTGACCATTTGCTGTTTTTGCATATTTTTGTTTGTGGGTTTGATCCCAAATTACTTTTAATTGACCATTCTGCTGTTTAAAATAGCATATTGTTTGTTTTTGGATGGGTGAGTCGTTGGAGTAAAGAGGTCAGGATGGGTGTAAGAAGATAAAGGGTCTTGAAAACAACTCCTGCGGTGGCTAATAAAAACTCCAGACCATTCTGGCTGGAGGAGGAGAATGGGAGGCTGAGGACACGTGAGAATGAGGAAATCAGTTGGAAAAAGAAAACTAAGAAGTGCAAAAAGAAATGACCAAAGGGGAGATGAAAGAGTTTAATGAAGAGAGAATGGGTGTCTTGAAAACAATAAAAGTTGGAGGGATTTATGAAGGTGTCTCACAAAGGTAAATTGGTGTTTTTTTGGAAGGGGGCTTGACCATTCTCTGTTTTGGATGCATATTTAAAAAGGAGGAAATCGTCGGAATGGCGTAAGTCCGAAATGATATTTTAAGGGGCAAGGGCCGGACTGGAATCCTTAAGTAAGCGATAAGTCATGAAAGAAAAACAAGCTGAAAACCTTACTTTTAATATTGAGTTTTAATATGATAAATCCTCCAAATAGGGTGCTGTTTTGGATGAAGGGAGTGGAACGGTGGATGGACCGTCGAAAATGGATAAAGAAAACCTTACTTTTAATCCTTTGAAGGTCTTAAAAGGGACAACAAATCCTGCATTTTATATTGAATCCTCCAAAGTGACCATTCTGACTGTTTTGGATTTGAAAGGGAAGTGAAAATAATAAAAACCTCTTTGGGTGTCAAGTGGGAAAGGCTGCTATGTTTATTGACCATTCTGCTGTTTTGGATGCATATTTCTTTAGGAGTATCGGAAGGTGGTCAAAATACTGTGGGGAAAGAAGTGTAGAAAACCTTACTTTTAATCTTTGGAGTGTCTTGAAAACTGGGTTTAAGGTTTATTAATAAAAAGTATTGACCATTCTGCTGTTTTGGATGCAATTTCTTCGAAAGAAAAGTATAAGAGGAAAACCTTACTTTTAATCCTTTGGGTGTCTTGAAAACAATGAATCCTGCATTTATATTGAGTTTCTCATAATAAAACCGTCCAAATATTGACCATTCTGCTGTTTTGGATGCATATTTTTGTCGGACAGGGTTATAAATACTATCGAAAATTAGAAAACCTTACTTTTAAGAGGTCTTGAAAACAACAAATCCTGCATGATTGAGTTTCTCAGAGTTTTGAATTCTGCTGTTTTGGATGGATCAAGTCGGACTGTAATGCGTCCGAAATGTAAAGAATGTAATCCTTTGGGTGTCTTGAAAACAACAAATCCTGCATTTATATTAAGAAAACAAATATTGACCATTCTGCTGTTTTTGTTGGGTTTTAATCCTTACTAGTCGAAAATAGTAAGAAAACCTTACTTTTAAGTATTTGGAGTGTCTTGAAAACAACAAATCCTGCATTTATATTGAATTTCTCCTAATAAAAACCGTCCAAATATTGACCATTCTGCTGTTTTGGATGCATATTTTCGTCGGAAGAAGTTTGGGGATGATGGGAAAAATAGTAAGAAAACCTTACTTTTAATCTTTGGGTGTCTTGGCAACAAATCCTGCATTTATATTGAATTTCTCATAATAAAACCTCCAAATATTGACCATTCTTAGGGATTGCCGGACTGGTACAAGGGATATAATAGGTGCCAAGTAACCAAGAAGAAATTAGATTCTGTGTTTTGGACGATGAATGCGGATGAAGGAGGTATGAAATATTGGACTTTACTTTTAATCCTTTAGTGAAAACCTTGACCATTCTGCTGTTTTAATGCATATTTCTTGCGGGTGTCTTGAAAGACTTTTAATCCTTTGGGTGTTTGAAAATCCTGCATTTATATTGAGGCCGTCCAAATATTGACCATTCTGCTGTTTGGATAAAACCTCCAGTCGAAAATCGTGAAAACCTTACTTTGACCTTTGGGTTCTTGAAAACAACAATGATGCATTTATATGCAATTTCTCATAATAAAAACCGTCCAAATATTGACCATTCTGCTAGTTTTGGATGGAAGGTCGGTGAGTGGAAGTAAATCTGAAATGTCGAAAATCGTGGAAAGAAAACCTTACTTTTAATCCTTTGGGTGTATTGAAAGCAACAAATCCTGCATTTATATTGAGTTTCTCATAATAAAAACCTCCAAATATTGACCATTCTGCTGTTTTGGATGCATATTTCTTGCGATCATCGTCGGACTAGAAAAAAAAGATGACTTCTAATGGTGGAAAAATGAAATTTATAGAAATTACTTTTAATCCTTTGTGGTTAAGAAAACAACAAATCCTGCATTTATATTGAGTTTTCATAATGTCCAAATGACCATTCTGCTGTTTTGGATGAATATTTCTTTCGATCACGTCGTCGGACTGGCGTGCGATCTGAAAAGAAAACCGTAGAAAAGTGTACTTTTAATCCTTTGGGTGTATTGAAAACAACAAATCCTGCATTTATATTGAGTTTCTCATAATAAAAAATCCAAAATTGGTGCCAAATATTGGGTCGAAATACGTCAAAATGAAAAACCTTACTTTTTCTGGTGTTTTGATCCTGCATTTATATTATTTCTCATAATAAAAAACCCCGACCATTCTGCTGTTTTGGATGCATATCGGGGGCTCGTCGGACTGGCATCGTCAGTGCATCAAAATATATCGAAAATCGTAAGAAAACCTTACTTTTAATCCTTTGGGTGTCTTGAAAACAACAAATCCTGCATTTATATTGAATTTCTCATAATAAAACCGCGTGCCAAATATTGACCATTCTGCTGTTTTGATGCATATTTCTTTGCGATCGAATCGGACTGGCATCGGTCCGAAATACTGAGTTGTTTAAAAATCGTAAGAAAACCTTACTTTTAATCCTTTAGGGTCTTGAAAACAACAAATTCTGCATTTATATTGAGTTTGAAAGGTAATAAAAGTCCAAATATTGACCATTCTGCTGTTTTGGATGCATATTTCTTGCGATCGTCGTCGGACTGGCATCGTTTCGAAAACTGGAAAGGTCGAAAATGTAAGAAAACCTTGGGACTTTTAATTCCGTTCTTGGGTGTATTTGGGGTGTCTTGAAAACAACTTAATTCTGCATTTATATTGAGTTTCTCAACGTCAAATATGACCATTCTGCTGTTTTGGATGCATATTTCTTGCGAAAATCGTCAGACTGGCGTGAAGAAATAATTCGAAAATCGTTTTAATCCTTTGGGTGTCTTGAAAACAACAAATCCTGCATTTATATTGAGTTTCTCTAATAAAAACCCTCCAAATATTGACCATTCTGCTGTTTTGGATGCATATTTCTTTGCGATCGTCGTGAAAAAGGTGGACTGGCGTCATCCAAAATACCGTCGAAAATCGTAAGAATTTGTTTTTATTTTTAATCCTTTGGGGGTCTTGAGAAAACAACAAATCCTGCATTTATATTGAGTTTCTCATAATAAAACCTCCAAATATTGACCATTCTGCTGTTTTGATGCATATTTCTTGCGATCGTGTCGGACTGGCGTCGTCGAAATACCGTCGAAAATTTTCAGTTTTAAGAAAACCTTTTTTTAATCCTTTTGGGTGTCTTGAAAACAACAAATCCTGCATTTATATTGAGTTTCTCATGATAAAACCTCCAAATATTGACCATTCTGCTGTTTTGGATGCATATTTCTTGCGATCGTCGTCGGACTGGCGTCGTCGAAATACCGTCGAAAATCGTAAACAAAAAACCTTGTTTCTTTTAATCCCTTGACCATTGGGTGTTTTGAAAACAAAAATCCTGCATTTATATTGAGTTTTTTCTCATTTAATAAAACCCTCCAAATATTGACCATTCTGCTGTTTTGGATGCATATTTCTTGCGATCGTCGTCGGACTGGCGTCGTCGAAATACCGTCGAAAATCGTAAGAAAACCTTACTTTTAATCCTTTGGGTGTCTTGAAAACAACAAATCCTGCATTTATATTGAGTTTCTCATAATAAAAACCCTCCAAATATTGACCATTCTGCTGTTTTGGATGCATATTTCTTGCGATCGTCGTCGGACTGGCGTCGTCCGAAATACTGTCGAAAATCGTAAGAAAACCTTACTTTTAATCCTTTGGGTGTCTTGAAAACAACAAATCCTGCATTTATATTGAGTTTCTCATAATAAAAACCGTCCAAATATTGACCATTCTGCTGTTTTGGATGCATATTTCTTGCGATCATCGTCGGACTGGCGTCGTCGAAATACCGTCAAAAATCGTAAGAAAACCTTACTTTTAATCCTTTGGGTGTCTTGAAAACAACAAATCCTGCATTTATATTGAGTTTCTCATAATAAAACCCTCCAAATATTGACCATTCTGCTGTTTTGGATGCATATTTCTTACGATCGTCGTCGGACTGGCATCGTCGAAATACCGTCGAAAATCGTAAGAAAACCTTACTTTTAATCCTTTGGGTGTCTTGAAAACAACAAATCCTGCATTTATATTGAGTTTCTCATAATAAAAACCTCCAAATATTGACCATTCTGCTGTTTTGGATGCATATTTCTTGCGATCGTCGTCGGACTGGGTCGTCGAAATACCGTCGAAAATGAAAACCTTACTTTTAATCCTTTGGGTGTCTTGAAAACAACAAATCCTGCATTTATATTGAGTTTCTCATAATAAAAACCCTCCAAATATTGACCATTCTGCTGTTTTGGATGCATATTTCTTGCGATCGTCGTCGGACTGGCGTCGTCCGAAATACCGTCGAAAATCGTAAGAAAACCTTACTTTTAATCCTTTGGGTGTCTTGAAAACAACAAATCCTGCATTTATATTGAGTTTCTCATAATAAAAACCGTCCAAATATTGACCATTCTGCTGTTTTGGATGCATATTTCTTGCGATCGTCGTCGGACTGGCATCGTCCGAAATACCGTCGAAAATCGTAAGAAAACCTTACTTTTAATCCTTTGGGTGTCTTGAAACCGCAACAAATCCTGCATTTATATTGAGTTTCTCATAATAAAACCCTCCAAATATTGACCATTCTGCTGTTTTGGATGCATATTTCTTGCGATCGTCGTCGGACTGGCGTCGTCCGAAATACCGTCGAAAATCGTAAGAAAACCTTACTTTTAATCCTTTGGGTGTCTTGAAAACAACAAATCCTGCATTTATATTGAGTTTCTCATAATAAAAACCCTCCAAATATTGACCATTCTGCTGTTTTGGATGCATATTTCTTGCGATCGTCGTCGGACTGGCGTCGTCGAAATACTGTCGAAAATCATAAGAAAACCTTACTTTTAATCCTTTGGGTGTCTTGAAAACAACAAATCCTGCATTTATATTGAGTTTCTCATAATAAAAACCTCCAAATATTGACCATTCTGCTGTTTTGGATGCATATTTCTTGCGATCGTCGTCGGACTGGCGTCGTCCGAAATACCGTCGAAAATCGTAAGAAAACCTTACTTTTAATCCTTTGGGTGTCTTGAAAACAACAAATCCTGCATTTATATTGAGTTTCTCATAATAAAAACCTCCAAATATTGACCATTCTGCTGTTTTGGATGCATATTTCTTTGCGATCGTCGTCGGACTGGCGTCGTCCGAAATACCGTCGAAAATCGTAAGCAAACCTTACTTTTAATCCTTTGGGTGTCTTGAAAACAACAAATCCTGCATTTATATTGAGTTTCTCATAATAAAAACCTCCAAATATTGACCATTCTGCTGTTTTGGATGCATATTTTGCGATCGTCGTCGGACTGGCGTCGTCCGAAATGCCAAATCGAAAAAAATAAGAAAACCTTACTTTTAATCCTTTGGTGTCTTGAAAACAACAAATCCTGCATTTATATTGAATAAAAATCCTCCAAATATTGACCATTCTGCTGTTTTGGATGCATATTTCTTGCGATCGTCGTCGGACTGGCGTCGTCTGAAATACCGTCGAAAATCGTAAGAAAACCTTACTTTTAATCCTTTGGGTGTCTTGAAAACAACAAATCCTGCATTTATATTGAGTTTCTCATAATAAAACCTCCAAATATTGACCATTCTGCTGTTTTGGATGCATATTTCTTGCGATCGTCGTCGGACTGGCGTCGTCGAAATACTGTCGAAAATCGTAAGAAAACCTTACTTACAATCCTTTGGGTGTCTTGAAAACAACAAATCCTGCATTTATATTGAGTTTCTCATGATAAAATCCTCCAAATATTGACCATTCTGCTGTTTTGGATGCATATTTCTTGCGATCGTCGTCGGACTGGCGTCGTCCGAAAAATCGAAAATCGTAAGAAAACCTTACTTTTAATCCATATTTCTTTGGGTGTCTTGAAAACAACAAATCCTGCATTTATATTGAGTTTCTCATAATAAAAACCGTCCAAATATTGACCATTCTGCTGTTTTGGATGCATATTTCTTGCGATCGTCGTCGGACTGGCGTCGTCCGAAATACCGTCGAAAATCGTAAGAAAACCTTACTTTTAATCCTTTGAGTGTCTTGAAAACAACAAATCCTGCATTTATATTGAGTTTCTCATAATAAAAACCCTCCAAATATTGACCATTCTGCTGTTTTGGATGCATATTTCTTGCGATCGTCGTCGGACTGGCGTCGTCCGAAATACCGTCGAAAATCGTAAGAAAACCTTACTTTTAATCCTTTAGGTGTCTTGAAAAACAACAAATCCTGCATTTATATTGAGTTTCTTATAATAAAAATCCTCCAAATATTGACCATTCTGCTGTTTTGGATGCATATTTCTTGCGATCGTCGTCGGACAGGCGTCGTCCGAAATACCGTCGAAAATCGTAAGAAAACCTTACTTTTAATCCTTTGGGTGTCTTGAAAACAACAAATCCTGCATTTATATTGAGTTTCTCATGATAAAACCCTCCAAATATTGACCATTCTGCTGTTTTGGATGCATATTTCTTGCGATCGTCGTCGGACTGGCGTCGTCCCAAATACTGTCGAAAATCGTAAGAAAACCTTACTTTTAATCCTTTGGGTGTCTTGAAAAACAACAAATCCTGTATTTATATTGAGTTTCTCATAATAAAAACCTCCAAATATTGACCATTCTGCTGTTTTGGAAAACGATCGTCGTCGGACTGGCGTCGTCAAAATACCGTCGAAAATCGTAAGAAAACCTTTACTTTTAATTTTGGGTGTCTTGAAAACAACAAATCCTGCATTTTATATTGAGTTTCTCATAATAAAAACCCTCCAAATATTGACCATTCTGCTGTTTTGGATGCATATTTCTTGCGATCGTCGTCGGACTGGCGTCGTCTGAAATATCGTCGAAAATCGTAAGAAAACCTTACTTTTAATCCTTTGGGTGTCTTGAAAACAACAAATCTGCATTTATATTGAGTTTCATTCCAAATATTGACCATTCTGCTGTTTTGGATGCATATTTCTTGCGATCGTCGTCGGACTGGCGTCGTCCGAAATACCGAAATCGAAAATCGTAAAACCTTACTTTTAATCCTTTGAGGTGTCTTGAAAACAACAAATCCTGCATTTTATATTGAGTTTCTCTGTAAAAATCCGTCCAAATATTGACCATTCTGCTGTTTTGGATGCATATTTCTTGTGATTCGTCGGACTGGCGTCGTCCGAAATACCGTCGAAAAATCGTAAGAAAAACTTTTAACTTTGGTGTCTTGAAAACAACAAATCCTGCATTTATATTGAGTTTCTCATAATAAAAACCAAATATTGACCATTCTGCTGTTTTGGATGCATATTTCTTGCGATCGTCGTTGAAATACAAATCGTCGAAAAAATTGAAAACAACAAATCCTCCATTTATATTGAGTTTCTCATAATAAAACCGTCCAAATATTGACCATTCTGCTGTTTTGGATGCATATTTCTTTCCGATCGTCGTCGGACTGGCGTCGTCTGAAATACCGTCGAAAATCGTAAGAAAACCTTACTTTTATTCCTTTGGGTGTCTTGAAAACAACAAATCCTGCATTTATATTGAGTTTCTCATAATAAAATCCTCCAAATATTGACCATTCTGCTGTTTTGGATGCATATTTCTTGCGATCATCGTCGGACTGGCGTCGTCTGAAATACCGTCGAAAATAGTAAGAAAACCTTACTTTTAATCCTTTGGGTGTCTTGAAAACAACAAATCCTGCATTTATATTGAGTTTCTCATAATAAAACCTCCAAATATTGACCATTCTGCTGTTTTGGATGCATATTTCTTGCGATCGTCGTCGGACTGGGTCGTCGAAATTGAAAATCATAAGAAAACCTTACTTTTAATCCTTTGGGTGTCTTGAAGCAACAAATCCTGCATTTATATTGAGTTTCTCATAATAAAACCCTCCAAATATTGACCATTCTGCTGTTTTGGATGCATATTTCTTGCGATCGTCGTCGGACTGGCGTCGTCTGAAATACTGTCGAAAATCGTAAGAAAACCTTACTTTTAATCCTTTGGGTGTCTTGAAAGCAACAAATCTGCAATTTATATTGAATTTCTCCTAATAAAAACCGTCCAAATAGAATTCTGCTGTTTTGGAAACGGACTGGCTCCGAAATACGTCGAAAATCGTTTAATCCTTTGGGTGTCTTGAAAACAACAAATCCTGCATTTATATTGAGTTTCTCATAATAAAAACCTCCAAATATTGACCATTCTGCTGTTTTGGATGCATATTTCTTGCGATCGATCGGACTGGCGTCGTCCGAAATACCGTCGAAAATCGTAAGAAAACCTGAACTTTTAATCCTTTGGGTGTCTTAAACAAAAAATCCTGCATTTATATTGAGTTTTTCATAATAAAAAGTCCAAATATTGACCATTCTGCCATATTTCTTGCGATCGTCGTCGGACTGGCGTCGTCTGAAATACCGTCGAAAATCGTAAGAAAACCTTACATTTTTAATCCTTTGGGTGTCTTGAAAACAACAAATCCTGCATTTATATTGAGTTTCTCATAATAAAATCCTCCAAATATTGACCATTCTGCTGTTTTGGATGCATATTTCTTGCGATCGTCGTCGGACTGGCGTCGTCTGAAATACCGTCGAAAATCGTAAGAAAACCTTACTGTTTTTAATCCTTTGGGTGTCTTGAAAACAACAAAAATCCTGCATTTATATTGAGTTTTTCATAAAAACCATTCTGCTGTTTTATATTTCTTCCGATCGTCGTCGGACTGGCGTCGTCCGAAATACCGTCAAAATTGAAAAACTTTTAACTTTGGGTGTCTTGAAAACAACAAATCCTGCATTTATATTGAGTTTCTCATAAAAAATCCTCCAAATATTGACCATTCTGCTGTTTTGGATGCATATTTCTTGCGATCGTCGTCGGACTGGCGTCGTCTGAAATATCATCGAAAAATCGTTAGAAAACCTTACTTTTAATCCTTTGGATGTCTTGAAAAACAACAAATCCTGCATTTTATATTGAGTTTCTCATAATAAAACCTCCAAATATTGACCATTCTGCTGTTTTGGATGCATATTTCTTGCGATCGTCGTCGGACTGGCGTCGTCGGAAATACCGTCAAAAATCGTAAAGAAAACCTTACTGTTTTAATCCTTTGGGTGGTCTTGTCTGAAAAAAGAAAAAATCCTGCATTTATATTGAGTTTCTCATAATAAAAACCTCCAAATATTGACCATTCTTCTGTTTTGGATGCACAGCCTATTTCTTTTGATCGTTGTCAGATTGGCGTTGTCCGAAATACCGTCGAACATCGTAAGAAAACTTACTTTTAATCTTTGGGTGTCTTAAAACCAACGAATCCTGCATTTATATTGAGTTTCCCATAATAAAACCCTCCAAATATTGACCATTCTGCTGTTTAGGATGCATATTTTTTGCGATCGTTGTCGGACTGGCGTCGTCCGAAATACCGTCGAAAATCGTAAGAGACTTTCGAAATCCGAAAATAGTAAAGAAAAACCTTACTTTTAATCCTTTGGGTGTCTTGAAAACAACAAATCCTGCATTTATATTGAGTTTCTCATGATAAAAACCCTCAAATATTGACCATTCTGCTGTTTTGGATGTTTTGGATGCATATTTCTTGCGCGATCGTCGTCGGACTGGGTGTCGAAAGCAACAAATCCTGCCTAATAAAAATCCAAATATTGACCATTCTGCTGTTTTTGGATGCATATTTCTTGCGATCATGTCGGTCCGGACTGGCGTCGTCCGTCGAAAAAATCGTAAGAAAACCAAATATTATTCTTTTAATCCTTTGGTCGAAATGTCTTGAAAACAACAAATCCTGCATTTATATTGAATTTCTCATAATAAAAACCTCCAAATATTGACCATTCTGCTGTTTTGGATGCATATTTCTTGCGATCGTCGTCGGACTGGCGTCGTCCGAAATACCGTCGGAAAATCGTGAATTTCTCATAATAAAAAGAAAACCTTACTTTTAATCCTTCCGGTGTCTTGAAAACAACAAATCCTGCATTTATATTGAGTTTCTCATGATAAAAACCCTCCAAATATTGACCATTCTGCTGTTTTGGATGCATAAAAATACCTCCAAATATCCTTTGGGTGTCTTGAAAACAACAAACCATTTATATTGAGTTTCTCATGATAAAAAAATCCTCCAAATATTTCTGCTGTTTTGAATTTCTCCTAATAAAACCCTCCAAATATTGACCATTCTGCTGTTTTGGATGCATATTTCTTGCGATCGTCGTCGGACTGGCGTCGTCCGAACCTTATTAATCCTTTGGGGTCGAAAATCGTAAGAAAACCTTACTTTTAATCCTTTGGGTGTCTTGAAAACAACAAATCCTGCATTTATATTGAGTTTCTCATAATAAAAATCCTTTATTGACCATTCTGCTGTTTTGGATGCATATTTCTTCGTCGGACTGGCGTCGTCTGAAATACCGTAAAAACCTTACTTTTAATCCTTTGGGTGTCTTGAAAACTCCTGCATTTATATTGAATTTCTCATAATAAAAATCCTCCAAATATTGACCATTCTGCTGTTTTGGAATATTCCGAAATACCGTCGAAAAATCGTAAGAAAACCTGTTTTACTTTTTAATCTTTTGAGTGTCTTGAAAACAACAAATCCTGTCTTGAAAACATTTTTTTGAGTTTCTCATGATAAAAATCCTCCAAATATTGACCATCCGATCGTCGTCGGACTGGCGTCGTCCGAAATACCGTCGAAAATCGTAAAAAACCTTACTTTTAATATTTGGGTGTCTTGAAAACAACAAAACAACATCCTGAATTTATATTGAGTGTTTCCTGCATTTATATTGAGTTTCTCATAATAAAATCCTCCAAATATTGACCATTCTGCTGTTTTGGATGCATATTTCTTGCGATCGTCGTCGGACTGGCGTCGTCCGAAATACCGTCGAAAATCGTAAGAAAAAGAAAACCTTGCATTTTTAATCCTTTGGGTGTCTTGAAATGCAACAAATCCTGCGAAAATTTATATCCTTTGGGTGTCTTGAAAACAACAAATCCTGATTGAGTTTCTCATAATAAAAACCCTCCAAATATTGACCATTCTGCTGTTTTGGATGCATATTTCTTCGGACTGGCGTCGTCCGATCGTCGTCGGACTGGCGTCGAAATTATCGAAAATCGTAATAAAAACCTTCCCGAAATACCGTCTTGAAAATCGTCGAAAATCATAAGAAAAAAACCTTGCTTTTAATTGACCATTCTGCTGTTTTGGATGCATATTTCTGTCTTGAAAACAACAAATCGAAAATCTGCATTTAATCTTGAAAGTTTCTGCATTTATAAGTTTCTCATAATAAAACCCTCCAAATATTGACCATTCTGCTGTTTTGGATGCATATTTCTTGCGATCGTCGTCGGACTGGCGTCGTCCGAAATACCGTCGAAAATCGTAAGAAAAACCTTTACTTTTAATCCTTTTGGGTGTCTTGACCAAACAACAAATCCTGCATTTATATTGAGAAAACCTTACTTTAATCCTTTTTCTCATAATAAAAACCCTCCAAATATTGACCATTCTGCTGTTTTGGATGCATATGCATATTTCTTGCGATCGTCGTCGGACTGGCGTCGTCCGAAATACCGTCGAAAATCGTAAGAAAACCTTACTTTTAATCCTTTGGGTGTCTTGAAAACAACAAATCCTGCATTTATATTGAGTTTCTCATAATAAAAACCTCCAAATATTGACCATTCTGCTGTTTTGGATGCATATTTCTTGCGATCGTCGTCGGACTGGCGTCGTCCGAAATACCGTCGAAAATCCTAATAAACCATTCTGCTGTTTTGGATAAGAAAACCTTGGGTGTCTTGAAAACAACAAATCCTGCATTTATATTGAGTTTTTAATTGACCATTCTGCTGTTTTGGATGCATATTTCTTGCGATCGTGTCGGACTGGCGTCGTCCGTCTTGAAAACACAACAAATCCTGCATTTATATTGAGTTTCTCATAATAAAAACCCTCCAAATATTGACCATTCTGCTGTTTTGGATGCATATTTCTTTGGCGATCGTCGTCGGACTGGCGTCGTCTGAAATACCGTCGAAAATCGTAAGAAAACCTTACTGTTTTTAATCCTTTGGGGTGTCTTGAAAACAACAAATCCTGCATTTATATTGAGTTTCTCATAATAAAAACCCTCCAAATATTGACCATTCTGCTGTTTTGATGCATATTTCTTGCGATCGTCGTCGGACTGGCGTCGTCCGAAATGTCGAAAATCATAAGAAAATTCATTTTTAATCCTTTGGGTGTCTTGAAAACAACAAATCCTGCATTTATTTGAGTTTCTCATAATAAAAAACCTCCAAATATTGACCATTCTGCTGTTTTGGATGCATATTTTTGCGATCGTCGTCGGACTGGCGTCGTCCGAAATACCGTCGAAAATCGTAAGAAAACCTTACTTTTAATCCTTTGGGTGTCTTGAAAACAACAAATCCTGCATTTATATTGAGTTTCTCATAATAAAAACCTCCAAATATTGACCATTCTGCTGTTTTGGATGCATATTTCTTGCGATCGTCGTCGGACTGGCGTCGTCTGAAATACCGTCGAAAATCGTAAGAAAACCTTACTTTTAATCCTTTGGGTGTCTTGAAAACAACATAAAAATCCTCCAAATATTGACCATTCTGCTGTTTTGGATGCATATTTATATTGAGTTTCTCGAAAATAAAAAACCTTACTTTTAAATATTGAAAACAACAAATCCTGCATTTATATTGTTTTGGATAAAAACCGTCCAAATATTGACCATTCTGCTGTTTTGGATGCATATTTCTTGCGATCGTCGTCGGACTGGCGTCGCGAAATACGTCGAAAATCGTAAGAAAACCTTACTTTTAATCCTTTGGGTGTCTTGAAAACAACAAATCCTGCATTTATATTGAGTTTCTCAATAAAAATGACCCCAAATATTGACCATTCTGCTGTTTTGCATTTATGTTGATATTTCTTCGATCCGGAATAAAAACCTTCTTGCGATCGTCGTCGGACTGGCGTCGTCGAAATACCGTCGAAAAATCGTCGAAAGAAAAACTTACTTTTTAATCTTTGGGTGTCTTGAAAACAACAAATTCTGCATTTATATTGAGTTTCTCATAATAAAAACCCTCCAAATATTGACCATTCTGCTGTTTTGGATGCATATTTCTTGCGATCGTCCGTCGAAAATCGTTAGAAAACCTTACTTTTTAATCCGGTGTCTGAAAACAACAAATTCTGCGTCGTCCAAAATGACCATTCTGCTGTTTTGGATGCATATTTCTTGCGATCGTCGTCGGACTGGCGTCGTCCGAAATAAAATCTTTGGGTGTCTTGAAAACAACAAATCCTGCATTTATATTGAGAAAACCAAATATTTATTCTGCTGTTTTAATATTTTGCGATCGTGTCGGACTGGCGTCGTCCGAAATACCGTCGAAAAACAACAAAACCTGCATTTATATTGAGTCTTTCTGCATTTAATTGAGTTTTCATAATAAAAACCCTCCAAATATTGACCATTCTGCTGTTTTGGATGCATATTTCTTGCGATCGTCGTCGGACTGGCGTCGTCCGAAATACCGTCGAAAATCGTAAGAAAACCTTACTTTTAATCCTTTGGGTGTCTTGAAAACAACAAATCCTGCATTTATATTGAGTTTCTCATAATAAAAACCTCCAAATATTGACCATTCTGCTGTTTTGGATGCATATTTCTTGCGATCGTCGTCGGACTGGCGTCGTCGAAATACCGTCGAAAATCGTAAGAAAACTTACTTTTAATCCTTTGGGTGTCTTGAAAACAAATCCTGCATTTATATTGAGTTTCTCATAATAAAAATCCTCCAAATATTGACCATTCTGCTGTTTTGGATGCAATTTCTTGCGATCGTCGTCGGACTGGCGTCGTCGAAATACCGTCGAAAATTAAGAAAACCTTACTTTTAATCCTTTGGGTGTCTTAAAAACAACAAATCCTGCATTTATATTGAGTTTCTCATAATAAAAACCTCCAAATATTGACCATTCTGCTGTTTTGGATGCATATTTCTTGCGATCGTCGTCGGACTGGCGTCGTCCGATATACCGTCGAAAATATTGTAAGAAAACATTCTTGTTTTTAATCCTTTGGGTGTCTTGAAAACAACAAATCCTGCATTTATATTGAGTTTCTCATAATAAAAATCCTCCAAATATTGACCATTCTGCTGTTTTGGATGCATATTTCTTGCGATCGTCGTCGGACTGGCGTCGTCTGAAATACCGTCGAAAATCGTAAGAAAAAAATCTTTGGGTGTCTTAAAACAACAAATCCTGCATTTATAATAAAAACCCTCCAAATATTGACCATTCTGCTGTTTTGGATGCATATTTCTTGCGATCGTCGTCGGACTGGCGTCGTCCGAAATACCGTCGAAAATCGTAAGAAAACCTTACTTTTAATCCTTTGGGTGTCGAAAACAACAAATTCTCATTTATATTGAAGTTTCTCATAATAAAAACCCTCCAAATATTGACCATTCTGCTGTTTTTATTTTTTAATCCTTTGGCGTCGTCGAAATACCGTCGAAAATCGTAAGAAAACCTTACTTTTAATCCTTTGGGTGTCTTGAAAACAAAATTCTGCAACAAACCTCCTGACCATTCTGCTGTTTTATATTGCGATCGTCGTTTCTCGAAAATAAGAAAACCTTACTTTAATCCTTTGGGTGTCTTGAAAACAACAAATCCTGCATTTATATTGAGTTTCTCTAATAAAAACCTCCAAATATTGACCATTCTGCTGTTTTGGATGCATATTTCTTGCGATCGTCGTCGGACTGGCGTCGTCCGAAATACCGTCGAAAATCGTAAGAAAACCTTACTTTTTTAATCCTTTGGGTGTCTTGAAAACAACAAATCCTGCATTTATATTGAGTTTCTCATAATAAAAACCCTCCAAATATTGACCATTCTGCTGTTTTGGATGCATATTTCTTGCGATCGTCGTCGGACTGGCGTCGTCGAAATACCGTCGAAAAAATCGTAAGAAAACCTTACTTTTAATCCTTTGGGTGTCTTGAAAACAACAAATCCTGCATTTATATTGAGTTTCTCATAATAAAAATCCTCCAAATATTGACCATTCTGCTGTTTTGGATGCATATTTCTTGCGATCGTCGTCGGACTGGCGTCGTCGAAAAATCGAAATACTTTTAATCGAAAATCGTAAGAAAACCATTCTGCTGTTTTTAATTTCCTTTGGCGTGTCTTAAAAGCAACAAATCCTGCATTTATATTGAGTTTCTCATAATAAAAACCTCCAAATATTGACCATTCTGCTGTTTTGGATGCATATTTCTTTGCGATCGTCGTCGGACTGGCGTCGTCCGAAATACCGTCGAAAATCGTAAGAAAACCTTACTTTTAATCCTTTGGGTGTCTTGAAAACAACAAATTCTGCATTTATATTGAGTTTCTCATAATAAAAACCTCCAAATATTGACCATTCTGCTGTTTTGGATGCATATTTCTTGCGATCGTCGTCGGACTGGCGTCGTCCGAAATACCGTCGAAAAATCGTGTCTTGAAAACAAAAACTGACTTTTAATCCTTTGGGTGTCTTGAAAACAACAAATCGAAAATCTGCATTTATATTGTGTTTCTCATTTATATTAATAAAAACCTCCAAATATTGACCATTCTGCTGTTTTGGATGCATATCGATCGTCGTCGGACTCGAAAATCGTAAGAAAACCTTACTTTTAATCCTTTGGGTGTCGAAAACAACAAATCCTCATTTATATTGAGTTTCTCATAATAAAAATCCTCCAAATATTGACCATTCTGCTGTTTTGGATGCATAAAATCGTTAGAAAACCTTACTTTTAATCCTTTGGGGGTCTTCATAATAAAAACAACAAATATTGCATTTATATTGAGTTTCTCATAATAAAAACCCTCCAAATATTGACCATTCTGCTGTTTTGGATGCATATTTCTTGCGATCGTCGTCGGACTGGCGTCGTCCGAAATACCGTCAAAAATCGTAAGAAAACCTTACTTTTAATCCTTTGGGTGTCTTGAAAACAACGAATCCTGCATTTATATTGAGTTTCTCATAATAAAAACCCTCCAAATATTGACCATTCTGCTGTTTTGGATGCATATTTCTTGCGATCGTCGTCGGACTGGCGTCGTCCGAAATACCGTCGAAAATCGTAAGAAAACCTTACTTTTAATCCTTTGGGTGTCTTGAAAACAACGAATTCTGCATTTATATTGAGTTTCTCATAATAAAAACCCTCCAAATATTGACCATTCTGCTGTTTTGGATGCATATTTCTTGAAAACCGATCGTCGTCGGACTGGCGTCGTCTGAAAACACCGAATTCTGCATTTATAAATCGTAATAAAACCAAATTGACCACTGTTTTTAATCCTTTGGGGTCTTGAAAACAACTTTGGGTGTCTTGCATTTATATTGAGTTTCTCATAATAAAAACCCTCCAAATATTGACCATTCTGCTGTTTTGGATGAATATTTCTTGCGATCGTTGTCGGACTGGCGTCGTCTGAAATACTGTCGAAAATCGTAAGAAAACCTTACTTTTAATCCTTTGGGTGTCTTGAAAACAATTTATCCTGCATTTACATTGAGTTCTTCAACAGAAAACCCTCCAAAATTGACCATTCTGGAGCCATATTTCTTCTGTCGGACGGGCGTTGTCAGCGTCGTTAACCTGGAACATGTGTTGTAACCCAGGAAATAATTTTTTTTATGAATATATTTTAAAAGCGTCATAAACATTCGGAACTTCTGTCGGACGGGCGTTGTAAGCGTTAACCGAGACCAGGAAATAATTTTTTTATGAATATATTTTAAAAGCGTCATAAAAACCGGGACTGACTGTATATCTATATATATATAAACGAGGGTAAGTCAAAAAGTTCCAGGAAAAATTGTTGAATGATGTATTTACATAGGAATGAAACAACCCAAATACTTGGTAAACAATTATCTGTGATGTATTGATCCATATAGACTTGTTACCTCAGTCATCCTCTTGCTACCGTGGTGTTAACATCTGCTTCAGAAAAGTAACTTCTTGAACCCATGGAAAATAAAAATTTTGAGATGAGAGCTAACATCAAGTTCCTGACCAAGCTTGATTGGAAACCAGGAAAAAATATTGAAGCTTTGCAACAAGTTTATGGAGATTCTTCTCCATCTAAATCAGTTGTTTGTGATTGGATAAAGCGATTTAAGGATGGTCGGGAGGACCTCAAAGACAACCCAAGAGAGGGAAGACCATCGACTGCAAAAATGAAAGAATTGTGGCTTTGGTGCAGAATCTAGTGGATGAAGATCGTCGGATTACTATCGATATGATAGCTAATGAAACTGGGATCTCCCATGGTTCCGCATTTTCAATTTTAAATGAAAATCTTGGTTTGAGTAAACTTTCAGCACGTTGGGTCCCAAAAGCGTTGCGCAAGACCAACTGCATCAAAGAGCTGAACTTTCTCTTGCAGTTTTAACGAAGATTGAATCAAATGAATCAGAGTTTTTTGACCGGATTGTTACTGGAGATGAAACTTGGATCCATCAATATTACCCAGAAAGTAAAATTCAATCAAAGCAATGGTTACCAAGAGGTTCAGCTGCACCAGTGAAGTTCAAAGTGGCGAGATCTGCCCAGAATGTTATGGCAACAGTGTTTTGGGACTCCAAAGGAGTGATTTTGATTGATTTCCTTGAAGGACAAAAACAATCGCGGGAACTACTACAAAGGTGTTTTGCAAAAACTGAAGACTGCATTGACTAAAAAACGTCGAGGAAAGTTGCACCGCAGAATTTTGTTCCATCATGATAACGCTCCAGCATATTCATCAAGGGTTGCAAGAGAAGTCCTACGGAAATTTAGGTGGGAAACTCTTCCACATCCTCCTTATAGTCCTGATCTTGCTCCTTCAGATTTTTTCCTGTTCCCAAAACTCAAGGAACACTTAAGAGGAGTCCGGTTTGAATCTTTGGATGCTGCTAAACATGCAGTTTCAACATGGTTTAATAGAAAGGCCCCAAATTTCTACAAAGAAGGGTTGCAGAGGTGGAAACAGCGCCTTGAAAAGTGTATAGAGTTAGATGGTAGATATGTAGAAAAAATGTTTGAATTTCCTTAAATAAAGAGTATATTGAATTTTTCCTGGAACTTTTGACTTACCTTATATATATATATATATATATATATATATATATATATATATATATATATATATATATATATATATATATATATATATATATATATATATATATATATATATATATATATATATTGTGATGAAGTGCCCAGTGTCTGGTCTTCAAATTAAACCTGGTATCGAAGTGCTTGATATTTGAATTACCAAACATACTATTTATCCTACAATTATAGTTACCTCACAGCCAGACACCTGAACCCTCATCACATATACAAAACGACTGATTTCTGTAAAGGCAACAGTGATCCCTTGTAAAACTTATCAATCATGAAAGAAAGCAGAATAAGTTCATTAAAACAGGTGTGAGGTAAAATCAAAGGCCATCACTCCAACAACATTATAAAAGTCTAAGTATTTCTATTTCCCTGGTTCGAGTTCACTTCAATTACTTGGAGGAAAACATCTCACTTACCACTCTATATCTAATTCAAAGCAAAATTACTGGTGGGTCAATAAATGAAACTCTGATATAACAATTTTAAATAAAAAAATTTATTTTTAAATTCAAAGATTATACATAACATTAACCCTTAAACGCAGACTGGACGTATCGTAAGTCGACTAAAATTGTCTGTCGGGTGACGAGCAGACGTACCGTACGTCGACCACAAAAAATTTCAACCTTCGGTCAAATTTGACTCGACCGAAATGGTCGAAAAACACAATTGTATGCTAAAACTCTTACATTCTAGTAATATTCAATCATTTACCTTCATTTTGCTACAAATTGGAAGTCTAGCACAATATTTCGATTTATGGTGAATTTTTGAAAAAACTTTTTCCTTATGTCCACGCGTGGTAACTCGGCCGAAAATTTCAGAAATTCTTTCATCATTTTGTCGTAATTTTTGCACCACTTTATATTAGCCGTTACATAAAGTTTTATATATGAAAATGTCCGCAATTTCATGTAAAAGACAACAAAAAACAACCCATGGTTGTAGCTTTTATCAGTTTGGAAATATTTTCATATAAATCATGATAAGTGCCAAAATTTCAACCTTTGGTCAAATTTGACTCGACCGAAATGGTTGAAAAACGCAATTGTAAGCTAAAACTCTTACATTCTAGTAATATTCAATCATTTACCTTCAATTTGCAACAAATTGGAAGTCTCTAGCACAATATTTCGATTTATGGTGAATTTTTGAAAAAAAAAAAACTTTCCTTACATCCGCATGCGGTAACTCGGCCGAACATCTCAAAAATTCTTTCGTCACTTTGTTGTAATGTTTGCACTGTTTTATATTAGTCATTACATAAAGTTTTATATATGAAAATGTGCGCAATTTCATGTAAAATATAACAAAAAACAACCCATGGTTGTAGCTTTTATCAGTTTGGAAATATTTTCATATAAATCATGATAAGTGCCAAAATTTCAACCTTTGGTCAACTTTGACTTGACCGAAATGGTCGAAAAACGCAATTGTAAGCTAAAACTCTTACATTCTAGTAATATTCAATCATTTACCTTCATTTTGCAACAAATTGGAAGTCTCTAGAACAATATTTCAATTTATGGTGAATTTTTGAAAAAAAAAACTTTTCCTTACGTCCGCACGCGGTAACTCGGCCAAACATCTCAAAAATTCTTTCGTCACTTTGTCGTAATGTTTGCACCGTTTTATATTAGTCGTTGCATAAAGTTTTATATATGAAAATGTCTGCAATTTCATGTAAAATACAACAAAAAAGAACCCATGGTTGTAGCTTTTATCAGTTTGGAAATATTTTCATATAAATCATGATAAGTGCCAAAATTTCAACCTTTGGTCAACTTTGACTTGACCGAAATGGTCGAAAAACGCAATTGTAAGCTAGAACTCTTACATTCTAGTAATATTCAATCATTTACCTTCATTTTGCAACAAATTGGAAGTCTCTTGCACAATATTTCAATTTATGGTGAATTTTTGAAAAAAACTTTTTCCTTACGTCCGCACGCGGTAACTCGGCCGAACATCGCAGAAATTCTTTCGTCACTTTGCCGTAATGTTTGCATCGTTTTATATTGGTCGTTACATAAAGTTTTATATATGGAAATGTGTGCAATTTCATGTAGAGTACAACAAAAAATAATTCATGGTTGTAGCTTTTATCAGTTTTGAAATATTTTCATATAAATCACGATAAGTGCCAAAATTTCAACCTTTGGTCAACTTTGACCCTGACCGAAATGGTAGAAAAACGCAATAGTAAGCTAAAACTCTTACATTCTAGTAATATTCAATCATTTACCTTCATTTTGCAACAAATTGGAAGTCTAGCACAATATTTCAATTTATTGTGAATTTTTGAAAAAACTTTTTCCTCACGTCTGGCCGGTAACTCGTCCGAACATCTCGGAAATTCTTTCGTCACTTTGTCGTAATGTTTGCACCATTTTATATTAGTCATTACATAAAGTTTTATATATGAAAATGTGCGCAATTTCATGTAAAATACAACAAAAAATAACTCATGGTTGTAGCTTTTATCAATTTTGAAATAATTTCATATAAATCACGATAAATAGAAAAAATTTTACCTTCGGTCAACTTTAACTCGACCGAAATGGTCGAAAACTGTAATTGTGAGCTAAAACACTTACAGTCCAGTACTATTCAATCAATTACCTTCATTTTGCAACAAACTGGAAGTCTCTAGCACAATATTTTGATTTATGGTGAATTTTTAAAAAAACTTTTTTACGTCCGTGTGTTACGAATTCATGCATCATTTTGTGATAATATTTTCTCTGTGTTGCTTTGTTCGTTTTACAATTTGTTATATACCAAAATCATCACAATTTAGTGTACAATACAACGAAAAAAAAATAACTCAGAACCGTTTTGCTCACAGTGCGATTTGTATATAGTTATATATGAAATTTTTTTTTCATTTTTGATGGTTGCATACTAAACTTCAGGCAATGTCAAAAAAAGGAGCCAAAAATGAACTCTTAATCTTAAAAACTAAGCGTGCTGCGATTTTTTGAAAAAAACTTTTTTTCCGCCTCGGCGCTAACTCCCGAACGCCGCCGGTATAAGGCAGACACTTTCGTAAATAGAGGCTCAGCGTTTAAGGGTTAACAGTCTCAGGGAAATTTATTATTACTCAAAAACAAAACAATATTGGATTAAATCTGAATTAATCATCAGCCAAAATTAAATCAGAAATTAATTTATTAATTATTCAAAAATTTTATTCAAGTAAAATTTAAATTGTTAAGTAATAAAAGTTGACCGAAAGGAAATACAAGTAAATTAATTCCTGTGTGTTAAACAAAATTAGGCAGTTAAATCAATCATATAAAAATGTGGATACAAAAGACAGAAATATACTCTGCAAAAAATTAAATACTGAAAATGTAAAGCAAAACATTAAGGCAATAATAAACACACCACATATATGTAAAACTCTTCAAAAGATAAAGCATAAAACATACATGAAAAAAGTATTAAAAAGGGAAAAAGTATCTTTACATATAATCACTGTAAATATTATTTTTAGTGCACTAAAAACCCAATAATTATGTTACAGTACCTTGGTACCAATTCCGTCATGTCTTTAATCAGGCGCCGTTACAGACACTCAATAAAATACATTGTTCAGAGGACTCAGACACATATACTAAGGAATTAAACAGTTAAAAGTAACAAGTGACCCTTGTCTACCAAAATTATCAATTGCGCTACAACAGGACATACGAAGTCCCGAGAGAGAGAGAGAGAGAACCGCGTTTCTCTTCCGCACGGCTATAGTCTCAGAATGAAGCCCTCTGTATGGGTGTCTATAGATGGCAGGGCATGGCCATACGAGTGCGTGGACGGGTTTTAGACGATTTTTATTTTAAAAACTTTAAAAACGATAATTAGAGAGAAAGTGGAATTACAGTTAATAATAATATTTATCATTACATAGTTTCAGAACAAAAGAATCGCTAGTTATTATAATAAGAATGAAAAATATCGTCTCATGGAAAATTCCTGAATGATGTTGGGCAACTTTCCTGATACCTCCCAGCAACGTCTTGTACATTAATGGAGCATACATTTTAAAACATTCCGCTCTCTCTATGAATCTCCTATCCTCCTGATCCTTCAGGATTTTCTGGTAGTGTTCTAGATACTGAGTGTCCTTCCAAAACTTGACACATTGTTGCTTTAATCTGTTCAAAGCCAACCCAAAGTTGGAAGTTAATCTCCTTTTATTGCCTTTCCAAGGCAATGCCACAACATACTGTTTGTCAGTTTCAGAATAGGTTACAGTACTCTCAGAGTTCTCCAATACTTTCCATTTCTGTTCCGTTATCTCAGTGCAGTCAACGCCTAAATGATCTTCCCTCAGATCCTTTAAATGAGTAGCCTCTTCAGTCCTGTGGAGAAGGGTAGAAACCTTCTCCACAGGGCACTCGTCCTTACGTCGAACTGGAGCCTTTTCCATAAGGAAATTTCTTTTTTAATTGACTTTTTTAATAATAACTGTTTCCCTGCAAAGCTGGTGTATAGGAAATTACATAAACTACTCAACAAACATTTCATTAAAAAAACCAGCGGTTTTAACCGTCCAAAAAATGAAATTTTACGCTAGCTTTCCATTTACTCATGACCTCAAGTCTCACAAAAAGTTCACTCAAATTATTCAGGATAATTTTTATGCCATTGATGTTACTTTAATCCCTAAGAACCCTTTCACCATTGGTTCACTCTTTAAAACCAAAGATCGGTTATCACCTTATATGTCATCTGGTATCATTTATAAATATACTTGCCCTGAATGTCAAACAGGGACCTATGTGGGATCCACCAGTAGACTCCTTAAGGTGCGTCTCGGTTCTCATCATGGTGTAAGCTTCCGTACAGGTAGCAGAATTTCAAATCCGTAACATTCCAATATCAGAAATCACTCAAAAATTTGTAAAACACATTGATAATAAAGACTTATACATTTTAGGCCATACCACCAACCCTCAAGACCTTGTTATTCTGGAATCACTTTTATCAAACAACTTGTTCTGTCGTTAAACACTCATACGTCCTCCTCTCCTCCTGCACAGGTAGCAGAATCTCGAACCCAGAGCACTCCAATATCAGAAACCATTCAAAACAATGTAAAGCCTACATTGAGAACAAAGATTTTAGTGTCATCAGTCATACAGCCAATCCTCAAGATTTGACAATCTTAGAGTCGTTATTTGTAAAACAACTTGTACCATCGTTAAATATTTGTATATCCACTAGTCAATTTATTTAGTTTAACTCCTTACTGTGGTGGTTTCTTTCCATTTAGTTCTTTACTGCCTCACCTCTAGGTTGGTTGTGTTTTTATTTTTATTTCATTCTTGCTGTAATGTTTTAAATGTATTCGAATACTGTACTTATAATTTTTTTTTTTTTTATCTTTTCTTATCCACAGCCCTGAAGATGTAACTCGGTAGATAATTACGAAACGTTGGCTATAAAATAAAAAAGACAGCTTAGTGATGTGTGGTTTTCGTCTGTCTTCCTCTGGATATGTTTCCTGGAGTAATTCCCTGTTCCTGTATTATGTATATGTATATATATATATATATATATATATATATATGTGTGTGTGTGTGTGTGTGTTATATATTATATTATATATATATATATATATATATATATATATATATATATATATATATATATATATATATATGTGTGTGTGTGTGTGTGTATATATATATATATATATATATATATATATATATATATATATATATATATATATATATATATATATATATATATATATATATATATATATATATATATATATATATATATATATATATACAGGCAGTCCCGGTTAACGGCAGCCTCGGTTATTGGCGATCGGTTTTACGGCGCTTGTCTAGCGACGACAATAACCAGATTTTCGTCACCGATAAACCGGTTATCGGCGCTGATGGCCTCTTATTGGCACCGATAATCGTTATCAGCGCCGCTAACCAGGGATCAGTGCTATTATCACCAATTTTCGGTTAGTGGCGATTTTCGGTTGTCGTCACGCCATCAGGAACGGAACCTCGCCAATAACCAGGGACTGCCTGTATATGTATATATATATATATATATATATATATATATATATATATATATATATATATATATATATATATATATATATATATATATATATATATATATATGTGTGTGTATATATTTTAAGTAAGTATATCTTAGTTTAACCAGACCACTGAGCTGATTAACCCTTAAACGCTTAATGGACGTACCATACGTTGACTAAAATTGTCTGTCGGATGTCAAGTGGACGTAGCATACGTCGACTGAAAATGCTTTTTTTAAATATTCGCGGAAAAATAATTATAGGCCTAGTTTGTGGAAGGTTTCAAATCACACGCCTTGAGGGATGCTGGAGTTCACAGATCAAGCTGTTGTTTTGTTTATAAGCGTCACCCAGACCGCATCGCGAATTCCCTCCTTCTCGCACCAGATAGCATCAGCGTTGGACCTTGCGGGAGCGATTTTTTGATGCATCCGTGTTTTGCAGAACTTTGGAGAGTGTTTGCGTATTCGTGCTGCAACAGGACGTTTGCAGAGATGTCACAAAGCCATCAGGACCGTGAAAGGCGCATACTGCCTGTCGGTAGTGGGCATGTGAGACGAGTTTTAGACTGGGATGCTGGAGAAGGACCCAGCAGCCAAAGTGACCCAGCTTCTCAGCGCCGTGTTGTTCGCCCACGTGTGACTGAATCCGACCAAGGACCACATCCTGTGCCTTTTACTACCCCTAGGAAGCATCGGGGTGTCCTGAGGGGCATCCGTAAATTTTTGGAAAAAACTTTTTCCTTCGCTGAAAATCCTGGCATTTCTTGAGTCACCTTGTCGTAATTTTTTCGCCGTTTTATATTATTCATTACATAAAGTGTTATACATCAAAATGTGCGCAATTTCATGTAGAATACAACAAAAAATAAATCATTATTTTAGCTCTTAACAGTTTTGAAATATTTTCATTTAAATCACGATAACTAACAAAATTTTAACATTCGGTCAATTTTGACTTGACCGAAATGCTCGAAAAACGCAATCGTAAGCCAAAATTCTTACATTCTAGTAACAATCAATCATTTACCTATATTCTGCAACAAACGGAAAGTCTCCACCACAATATTTCGATTTATGGTGAATTTTTGAAAAAAAAAACTTTTCCTTCGCTCATAAAAAATCCTAGCATTTCTTGAGTCACATTGTCGTAATTTTTTCGCCATTTTATATTATTCGTTATATAAAGTGTTATACATCAAAATGTGCGCAATTTCATGTAGAATACAACAAAAAATAAATCATGCTTTTAGCTTTTACCATTTTGAAATATTTTCATATAAATAACGATAAATAGAAAAAATCAACCTCCGGTCAACTTTGACTCGATCAAAATGCTCGAAAAACGCAATCGTAAGCCAAAATTCTTACATTCTTGTAACAATCAATCCTTTACCTTCATTTTGCAACAAACGGAAAGTCTCTGGCACAATTTATGGTGAATTTTTGAAAAAAACTTTCCTTCCATCCGCGCGCGCAAACTCCGCTAAAAATCCTAGCATTTGTTGAGTCACCTTGTCGTAATTTTTCGCCGTTTTATATTATTCGTTACATAAAGTGTTATACATCAAAATGTGTGCAATTTCATGTAGAATACAACAAAAAATAAATCATGCTTTTAGCTTTTACCATTTTTGAAATATTTCCATATAAATAATGATAAATAGAAAAAAAATCAATCTTCGGTCAACTTTAACTCTATCGAAATGGTCAAAAAAATGCAATTGTAAGCTAAAAAATTACAGTCTAGTAATATTCAATCAATTTCCTTCATTTTGAAACAATTGGAAAGTCTCTAGCATAATATTTCGATTTATGGTGAATTTTTGAAAAAAACTTTTTTTTACGTCCGCTCGTTACGAATTCATGCATCATTTTGTGATAATATTTTCTCTGTGTTGCTTTAATCGTTTTACAATCTGTTATATACCAAAATCATCGCAATTTAGTGTACAATACAACTAAAAAAAATAACTCATTAGCTTTAACCGTGTTGCTTACAGCGCGATTGGTATACAATTATATACGAGTTTTTTTTTTTGCTGTCTTATATTCCAATATTTATTTATGATAATGATATTTTTTTTCATTTCTGATGGTTGCATACTAAACTTCAGGCAATGAGAAAAAAAGGAGCCAAAAATGAATTTTTAATCTTAAAAACTAAGCGTGCTGTGATTTTTTGAAAAAAACTTTTTTTCCTCTTCGGTGCTACTTCTCGGAGGCCGCCGGCATACGGGAGATGTTTTTGTAAATAGGGCTTCGGCGTTTAAGGGTTAACAGCTCTCCTAGGGCTGGCCTGAAGGATTAGATTTATTTTACGTGGCTAAGAACCAATTGGTTACCTAGCAACGGGACCTACAGTTTATTTTGGAATCTGAACCAAATAATGACGAGAAATGAATTTCTATCACTAGAAATAAATTCCTCTAATTCTTCATTGACCGGTCAGAGAGCCAAACATTGGGCCAACAGCGTGCTAGCCGAGAGCTCTACCCACCCCTCCAATGAAGAACTTGTATATACAGTATATATCTGTATCTTCTAACCAGGTCTGTACATCATCTTCAATCACGTCTGTTTGGCCCAACCTATGATGAATATGATGAAAGTCCTTGGCCTCAAACCCTTTGAAATTGTATTCCATCTCATGATCATAGAGAAGTTTTTCCAAGGGTTGGCTATGGTGTTTGTTTCCACGGTTTTCCATGCAGCTGCAACATTGAATTTAGCTGCTTTGAGGTTGTAGTTTTTTATGTTAGCGGTTGTTCTCTCCCCTTCTGTGTCGTGAGTAAGATCATCTTCCTCTTCCAGCACCACTAGTACCTAGTCTAAATGTCTGCATTGATATAACCTCTCGCAGGATATAATTACCCCCTGATCCATGGATTGTATCAGGGAGGTAACATTGAGTGGCAAAAACATGCATCGTATCTTTCCATTCAGGTGAGCAGGTGCATTGTCTAAGATGAGCGACACCTTCGCCTCATCAGCTGGCAGTTTGAAAACATCTTCCTGGTGTGTATGTACTGCTGGTATGAAGTGGGTGAAGAACCAATCACTGAAGATTGCCATGGTGAACCATGCCTTCTTGGAGCTGTAGTAATGCACTGGGAAAAGGTTCATGCAATCTTTCACAACTCGTGGGCAAGCGGACTTGCCCACCACCACAAGCTTCAAATGGTGCAAACCATCTGCGTTCACACAGCACAACACTGAGAAACGTTCTTTGCTTATTTTATGGCCAGGTGTTGAGCTGTCATCTGTAAAAGCCTGAGTATTCCTTGATAGCAACTGCCAAAACAATCCAGTCTCATCTGCATTGTAAATTTGGGAAATAGCAGTCCTTCACTCTTAACTCATTAAGCTTCTGCCTATAAGGCTCGACTGCCTCAGTCGGTGCACTGCGTGCTTCACCTTGCGTAACCTTATTACCCTATCCATGGTGATTTCTAAATCGCCAAAACCACCCATCACTACCTACAAAGTTATCAATTCCCATATGTTTTGCTAACTTGTTCGCAGCACTTTGAATTTCTGCGCCACAGACATTGTTACCACATGATTTTATTTGTATAAACAACTTTGTCACAGCTTCCTCAATACTTGTATCCTTTGCAACTCGCATACGCTTCCTTCACCAACAGATGATGCTTTAGAACCAGCATCCACATTATATTTCAGAGAAAAAGCTACGAGCTTACCTTTCGCCTTGCGTATGTCCAAAACAGTTTGTTTTTTCGCTCCATACTCCATGCACATTTTCGAAGCTGATGCACCGGCCCCTAGCATTTTAACCATTTCGAGTTTCTGGTTCACAGATAATGTCACCTTTCTCTGAGGTAGTACTATCAGTATCCCTTGACAACATGATGAAAAACTTAAGTCTGAATACAGGACAGACAGAAGTGTCTGCAAAAAACACAGCGGTGTAGCAGAGGTAAACAGTGAGTTTTACTTCTGGTTTTGGCGGACTTCAGACCCCCGCGGCTTTGGCGTCGGCCTCCACTTCATCGATTTGGGAGAAGGCTAATGCGGAGTTTTCTGCCTGGATAGAAATTTTCTGATTCCCTTGGGGAGTCTTTGCACATTTTTACAGTGCTAAAATTGGGTGCCAAGAACACTTACGTTCTTTTCTCACTTCTTCAGTCTCTATGGCTCAAAACCAGTGTAATTGTGTGACACCCCATCGTTCTTGGCTGAAGGATTTGGCTTCGGGCACTATTGTGCTGTAGGTGGAGAAGTAGAGCCCAGGGAGTTGTTTTGTCACTTACAGGTGTGTAGGCACCCTTAGCCACAGCAGCAGCCTGCCTTTTATGTTGGTGCAGAGTACCAAGAGAATGGGTGTTACAGCACTCCCTTCCTTTTCCAGGCTCCCCTAGTTAGTTTTCCCCTCCTACCTACACTACAAGGAGACTTTTATAAGAGACAGTGGAATTTGTTACAAGGTCCTCTCATGGCTTCTGAAGTTGCCTGTTTCTGGTATTGATGGTTTAGGGAGGATAGAGACTACCACTGAATGCATCAAAACAAACCTTTTTTTTGCTTGCATGGCTCCATTTACTCTTGAGGTGACAAGTTTGGTTTTAGCAGTGATCCAGGGGAAGTTTGGATGTAGTCAGTAGACATGCTGGGTGCTAATTTCAGCTTTTTGCTTATCCCCAAGTTTTTGCAAGAATCCTGTCCCAGTGGACAGCTTAGGAGAGGCCTGAGGGCAAAAGTCAATCTTTCTTAATTAGTAAGCCTTTGCAGAATAATAATAAATATTCCATATAGCTGTCTGTGCTAAGACAAATGGCTTCCCTAGAGAGGCTGGAACCAGTTTAAGGATGAGGCCAATCCAATTCTTTCCGAAGAATCGATGGAATGAGAAATCAACCAGTTTTCATGCAGTTCTGGTCTCCATAGATTTAGAAACTTGAGATGGAGTCATTGACCCAGTCGTTTATAAGGTGCCTTCCTCCAGCTGAAGAGCTCAGATCTCGTGGTATTCAGGAATGTTGACTGAAGGTTTGGGTGTGGTTGCAGCCTGCAGACATGTGCCAGGGGTTTGGTCTGCAGAGAAATGGGAGCTACACGTGAAAGATCCCTTTACCACTGGAAGAGCTATTGGAGGGCAAGAACTGGCTTATCTAAGCAATTAAGAGAGACAAACTCAGTTTTGTTCCTGATCAAGTCCCATTTTCACCTGAGTGGAAGGGAGGAAGTTTCTCTTTTCCTCAGTTGTGCTAGGAAATGAACGTGTGGCTGATCACCTGAACAGGGCGAATCAAGCTCTGTCTATGGAATGGACTCTACACCACAAGTCTGCAAGGGTCAGCAGGAGTTAAGGTCACTCCCCTTCCAGATCTCTTTGCCACAAGATTCTACTTTGTCTGCTGGTTCAGGATCCGAATGCCTGGTTAGTAAACGCATGCTGTTGGACTTTCCCCTTTTGTTTATGATTCAAAGGGTTCTGACAAATTCCAGCTAACAGTGAATAAAAAAAAAATGATACATGACCTTGGTAACTCCATGGTAGCCACGCAGGGATGGTTCTAAATTTTCTGTCTTAGTTGATAGACTGCCCTAGACCCTTCCCACTAAGGATGGGCTTTCTCATGCACCCTGAACACATGAGATTTCACCAGAACCTCCCTGTGCTTCAGCTGACCATGTGGAGACACTCAATTGTGTCTAGCAAACAAGAGGTTTTCCAAGAGGTGCAGAAGATCAGTGATTAATTCCAGAAGGCAATCGACTAATGCGCTATACAAGATACAGTGGTCAGTCTTTAGAGCTTGATGCTTTTCCAAGAGGACTTCCTGCCCCCATACCTTTATAATAACGTAATGTAGTTCTTTCTTATTCATGCTACACTGAAGGTTTGGCTCTTCATGCTATTAAGGGGCATTGCTTCATGTTTAGCATCTGTATAAGACATTCTGGTCTGGATCTCAGCTAACATGGACATTAAGGAAGCCTTCAGTTTCTAAATCTAGATTCCTTAATCTCCAATTAAATCACTGGGCTGGGACTTGATGTAATGCTAAAGTATTTAAGTATGCCTCCATTTAAACCCTTGAACTCAGCCTTCTTAAAAGATTTGATGATTAAGATTTTTTTACAGTCAGTCAACTCCAAGCCTTCTCTGCAATGTGGGCTTTCCTTCCCAAGGAACAGTCCTCTCCTTTTTGCCCTTCTTCAGTTTCTTCCTAATTTTTTTCATTTTTTGTGTCCCCAGTCTGTCTTCCTTAGTGCCAGATGGGTAAGATCCTCCTTGTGTCCAATCACAGCAGTCTCTATGGGCTAAGGACTAGTGACCCCAGACAGTATTCTAAACCAGATCAACCTATGGCAAAATATGCCATGGCCTCTATGCTCAAGAACCTGTTTAAGGAAGCACACACTAATCTAGACCCTCTTTCAGAACACTCCTGAAGGTAAGTTTCTTAGAGTGGGGTGGCAACTACCTTCAGTTTCCACCCTTCAGTGTTGTCAATATAGTCCAGTGGAGATGTAACTACATAATTGCCTCTCACTATTTGTGAGATATAGATATTCAGTATGAATCATGCAGAGCACTTTTGCCCCTTATTACAACAGGGGATCTCACATTCTGAACAATTAGAGTTGCTATACTCTTGCCTTTCCTATTTACCTAGGAAATTTTGGGGGGGAACATGAAGGTGCCTTTTCTGAGAAAGGTAAGAGCTTTCATTCATTTACTGCCTTTGCTCTGCTGGCCTGTGCACAGGGCCTTTTGTCCCACTTTCATCAAAGTGAGAGTGGTATCCCTTGCAAGGAGCCTCCAACATCTTGCACCTCTCCAACCTCCCCACTCATGTGGATGGAAAAAATTGAATCACCCGAAAGGGGTGGGTCAGTAGACAGTTCAAACTCAACGATCCTATTAATTTTTTAGCTTTCGCACTCTATCGTCCTCCCACCTATGCAGGAATTACATCTATCATCATTTAGAGAGGTAAGTATGTAGAAAATGAATTTTATAAAAATTTATATTTTTTAAAAAATTAGTGAATGAGTGTCAAAGCCTTAATGATGTAATTGGGTTTGTATGGAAATGCTAACTTTAAATGTAAAGAAGGATATTTCTGTATATTTGAAGCAATATTTTAACACTTACTTTATTCTGTCATTTTATTTTTAAGCACTTTCTTAGAGAGAGAGAGAGAGAGAGAGAGAGAGAGAGAGAGAGAGACACTTACTTTATTCTGTCATTTTATTTTTAAGCACTTTCTGATATCCACAAGTACTCCATTTATGAGAGAGAGAGAGAGAGAGAGAGAGAGCACAAGAGACAGAGAGTTTGAGAGAGAGAGAAAGAGAGCTGTCTGCCTAAGTTTTTGAATTAGTAGAGATTTTTCAGATGGAAAAGACAGAAACTGTTGAAAGATGTTGGTTTTGTTTGAAAATAAATTCATGTAGGTCATGTAAAGATTTACAAATTTGAATGACAATTGAGCAAACCAAACTACCCAGTGTAAAAAAGTTAAAAATGGATCTCTTTTGGTCTGGTTACCCTGTTTCTTGCCTTTTAAGTATGGCATGTTCAGTCAGTGTGCATGTATATCAACTACCTTTCATGTGTGGATGATATCTACTATAGTGCTTTCTTGTATGGATGATATGGACAACCTTTCATGTATGGCATGTTCAGTCAGTGTGTATGATGTCACCTCACGTCTGGAATATGTCAGGTGTAAATGTTTGATGATATCAGATGTAAAGGGCCTTCTCTGCTGCTAAATGGCAGATTTCGTCAGTCTGAAATTATTTTGCCTTCCTGCAGGTTTTTGAAAGCCCATGTTTTGTGTTCATGAAACAATATTTTATACTGCATTGATTTTTCAGTCATTTTTGTGACTCATTTCAGATGGTGAGGAAAATCATGGAGAGGAGCAGGAAGGAAATGAGGATGATGATGGAGGTGGTATGGGCCTTCCTCCTGATGAGGAAGATGAGCAGCAGTCTGCAGACATGGTAACAGAAGAGGATGATGAAAGAGATACCCAGAGTCAAAGCTTGAGTGAGCTGATCAGCAAGGCTCGAGAACAGGAGGAGGTTTGTTTTAAATATAAAATTCTAGTAGGATACTAAATAGCTTTTTTTTATGTGAATACAAGCCCCTTTTATGTATTAGGATTTTTATGTGAATACAAGCCCCTTTTATATATTAGGAGTAGCTTTCATAGTCAGCTGGTTTGGTCATAGAAGCGTTGCAACAAGATTGTTAATTTTCAACAAGTAGGTGAGGGGTAAGGGAACCACCCAGTCACCTGAGAATCAGTTTCACTTTTCTTTGACCCACCTTCAAATCAAGATAACTGTCATTGCTACGGTCACAAATCTTGACTTGGCTGTGAAGCATATTAAAGTAAACTCCCTTGAATCCTCTGCATTTGAAAAGCTTGAACTCTCAAGCTGCTGGCAGTTGTTGTCAAAGGCGAGAGCAAGAAGGAATGTTTACTTCTTTCTCAAGAACTTACATTTTGCCTTTTCATGCCGTTTTGTGAAGCAGACAAACAGACCATTCTAGGCCCTGTTTGCCAGTCAGCCAATTCTACTACACTGCTTCTAGCCTGTAGGCTAGGACGCATGTGTATGCATACAGTAGGGTTTTTACTGGCAGGACATGAAAGGATTGCAGCAAAAACACACAAGCTTTATACAACTACTTTATGTACAATAAACTCATGCATATTAGGCAGCCCATTTTTGTTGTAGTAAAACAAAAACATTATTGATTAGACCTTGTACAGTTTTTCCACCCTATTGTCCCCTTCAGGTGGATGGGATTCAGCTAAATGAGTCTGAAGCTTTAACTATGCTTGGTATAACTTTTAACTCACATCTTTCTCATGAGAAAGATCCAGTGAAAGTGTCAGCAAGTACTGCATGGTGTTGTATGTTAAGCCTCATATATTTATAACAATGATAAAATCATTGCACCCTTTTTAAGCCATTTGTCCTTCCATGACTAGCATACACTGTTCACCAAGAGAGATATATGCCTCTGCCAGAGATTTATCTATTTCAGACAGAGTGGTTTGTGGTGGTAGGTTATGTTTCCTAACTAGCAGTTATGACTTAGACCATCAATGGATGACCTCTTGTTTGTCAGTTTTTCACAAGTTCTATTTTAACCCTCTAACACCGAGCCTCTATTTACAAAAGTGTCTGTAGTATGTCGGCGGCGTTTGGGAGTTAGCGCTGAAGCAGAAAAAAAGTTTTTTTCCAAAAAAACACAGCACGCTTAGTTTTTAAGATTAAGGTTCATTTTTGGCTCCTTTTTTTTGTCATTCCCTGAAGTTTAGTATGCAACCATCAGAAATGAAAAAAAATATCATTATCATATATAAATATTGAAATATATGACAGCGCAAAAAAAAAATTTCATAATTGTATACAAATCGCGCTGTGAGCAAAACGGTTAAAGCTAACGATTTATTTTTTTTTTTTTGTATGGTACACTAAATTGCAATGATTTTGGTATATAACAAATTGTAAAACGATCAAAGCAACACAGAAAATATTATCACAAAATGATGCATGAATTCATAATGCGCGGACTTGTAAAAAAAGTTTTTTTCAAAAATTCACCATAAATCGAAATATTGAGCTAGAGACTTCCCGTTTGTTGCAAAATGAAGGTACATGATTGAATATTACTAGAGTGTAAGAGTTTTAGCTTACAATTGCGTTTTTCGATCATTTCGGTCAAGTTAAAGTTGACCGAAGGTTGAAATTTTGGCACTTATGATTTATACAAAAATATTTCAAAACTGATAAAAAATACAACCATGAATTATTTTCTGTTGTATTCTACATGAAATTGCGCACATTTCCATATATAAAACTTCATGTAATGACTAATATAAAACGGTGCAAACATTATGACAAAGTGACGAAAGAATTTCAGAGATGTTTGGCGAGTTACGTCTTGGACGTAAGGAAAAGTTTTTTTTTTTTTTTTTTTTTTTTTAAATTCACCATAAACCGAAATATTGTGCTAGAGACTTCCAGTTTGTTGCAAAATGAAGGTACATGATTGAATATTACTAGAATGTAAGAGTTTTAGCTTACAATCGGGTTTTTTGACCATTTCGGTCGAGTTAAAGTTGACCGAAGGTTGAAATTTTGGCACTTATGATTTATATGGAAATATTTCAAAACTGATAAAAGGTACAACCATGAGTTATTTTCTGTTGTATTCTACATAAAATTGCACACTTTTCCATATATAAAACTTTATGTAACGACTAATATAAACCGGTGCAAACATTACAACAAAGTGACGAAAGAATTTCTGAGATGTTCGGCATAGTTACTGCGCACGGACGTAAGGGAAAAGTTTGTTCAAAAATTCACCATAAATCGAAATATTGTGCTAGAGACTTCCAATTTGTTGCAAAATGAAGGTACATGACTGAATATTACTAGAATGTAAGAGTTTTAGCTTACAATTGCGTTTTTCGACCATTTCGGTCGAGTTAAACTTGATCGAAGGTTGAAATTTTGGCAGTTATCGTGATTTATATGGAAATATTTCAAAACTGATAGAAGCTACAACCATGAGTTATTTTATGTTGTATTCTACATGAAATTGCACACATTTCCATATATAAAACTTTATGTAACGACTAATATAAACCGGTGCAAACATTACGACAAAATGACGAAAGAATTTCTGAAATTTTCGGCCGAGTTACCGTACAGATGTAAGGAAAAAGTTTTTTTCAAAAATTCACCATAAATCGAAATATTGTGCTAGAGACTTCCAATTTGTTGCAAAATGAAAGTAAATGATTGAATATTACTAGAATGTAAGAGTTTTAGCTTACAATTGCGTTTTTCAACCATTTTTGTCGAGTCAAAGTTGACCGAAGGTTGAAATTTTTTGTAGTCGACGTACACTACGTCCACTCGACACCCAACAGACAATTTTAGTTGACGTACGATACGTTCAGTCGCCGTTTAAGGGTTAACAGATCTTTACATTCACAGTTGATCCCTGACCTTTTCGTGCAGAGAGTGACCAGATTTGCTAGAAAGCAGCACCAATATGCAGTATATGTGCCATGCTGTTGAACTTTTCATTTCCTGATGTCCTTTATTCCTCACAAGGAATTTGAACCTCAAAAAAGTTCAGGCAAAAACACAATGCATTAGTACCATAAAGCAATTCTCCATTTATATTATAATTTGCTTACACTTTTATCTATTTGTTAATTATGTTTATATTTTTTCTTCTCTAATAACTGATCACTTTTCTGTATTTCCAATAACTTTCTGTTAATTGTTAATACTGTACTGTAAACCCCTGTATTCGCGGGGAATGAGTACTTCACACCCCACCCCCCTTGCGAATAGCTAAAATCTGCAAATACTTAAAACCCTTCAAAAAACACTTAGAACTGCCTATTTTGATAGTTCAAACACACAAAAAAAAACTCTAAAAATGCTCATACAGGTATTATCCTACTTAGGATGGAGTTAGGTTCCAAATAACCCATCATTGGAAAAAATGTATCTCGAATATAGCTCAGCCTACACTAGGGTATTCAGTACCATGTAAACATATATGGTAGCCCAGCCTACACTGTAAAGTATACTCTATACATATTTGGTATAGTAATTATTAATAGCAGCTAATTCTGGAAGTTTATGAAGATTGACTTAAGATAATTCAGTACAAAGAGAAAGTGAATAGCAAACAAGAATTAGCTTAGGCTACACTATGGTCTATTCTATACATATACAGTATCCTAGCCTACGTTATGCTGTACTCTATATTCACATATTAATATCGTATTATACAAACATCAGCATAACAAGTATGCATCTTTTCCATGGATCTTTTAAAATGTTATGCCTTACTTCACTGTATCCAATAATATTGTGTGTATTCTCATATTGCTTTTGTATTATAAATTGCGATCATAGTTATCAGTGTTTTGGTTTGGAAATTGATTACGCAGTAAGTTTATTTCACTGTATTTAACTCAGTTCAGAGTGCTTTTCTTGCTTCTGGTTTTGATTAAAATACTTTCTATCCAGTTTTATTTACGGTTGAGTTTCATCCACGTTGCCGATGCACGATGATTTATAGTCATTAGCAGTGTGAACGTTGTTTTCTTAGCTTCAGCTACAACTGCAGCTTAAATTTAACAATATATTTCCTTGCCGATCTTTTATCTATAGCAAATAAGGGTATAATGTAAAAATATATCGGTCCAATTCTGTTTAACGTCATTTGTAACATAAGTATGGTAATTGTTTACTTCCTCACGATGGCTGAAATACAAGCAAAACGGCTGTTGTTATCCAGTTCGGTTATAAGCAAAACAAGTTTCTTGCTTGGTTGTTTATGGCTGTACGCATTTACGCAGAGTACAACATTACAAACAATACTTTTATCATTCTCTTTTACTTTTTGTAACTAGATGGGATAAAGAGATGGAGGAAAAGAGGTTGGTCTATTGTAATTTGGTCTCTCTCGCTGCCTGATAGTACGCTGCCTGCGCCTGCACAAAATTTTTAAATATTTATAAATATTGTCGTATTGGTATTAATTGCTTACCCCATCGCAAAATCAAATTATCGTAACTCGAGCACTAACTGGTTACCTGAGTATTTTAATAGTTTTACCACAAAAACTGCATTTGGTCATGAAAGTGATTTGAAAATACAGTAGTTAGTGAATATTTCTCGTTGAAAAATAACGCTAATGGGCGAATTTTCTGTGAATAATGTGTATGTATGTTCCATAGAAAAATACGCGAATCGTGAGAACACGAATACGTGGGGTTTACTTTAAGAATAATAAAATAGTACTAGTAGATGAGAAAGAAAGAGAAAAAATTGATAAGTATCAAGGCCTGGAAATCAAAATAGGAAGGATATGGAATATGCCAGTGGAAATTGTACCCATAATCATAGGAACACTAGGCACGATCCCAAGATCCCTGAGAAGGAATCTGGAAAAACTAGATGCCGAAGTAGCTCCAGGACTCATGCAGAAAAGTGTGCTATTAGAAACAGCGCACATAGTAAGAAAAGTGATGGACTCCTAAGGAGGCAGGATGCAACCCAGAACCCCACACTATAAAAACCACCCAGTCAAATAGGATGACTGTGATAGACCAAAAAAAAAAAATAATAATACTAATACTAACAGTAATAATAATAATAATAAAAATAATAATAATAATAATAATAATAATAATAATACAACCCTACCTATTTGGTTAGCTAACTTGAACATATAATTACATACTCATAAATCAAAATCAAAATATATTACCCAAATCTTTTTCTCTTTTATATAAATTTTTATGGCCATCCAACAAAAAACCAAATTGAATCAAATCTTCCTTAACCTAAATGCTTTAACCTAATTAAGTTTGTATTAAGGAATCGTCATTGAAATAAGGTTTCTCAACCTATTCATAGTAAAATAATACAATAAATTTTTTATAACTTTCAAACCTTAAGCTAATAACAATACTATACACAAATTACAGTAAATTTTCTCTTATTCTAGTAAGTACAAATAAATGTAAATTTTCAAATCTTATTTTCCCAAAAGAAATATGTGCCACAGCACACGAGCAGAAACCAGTCTCAATAATTTCATTTTGTAATCATAAACACTACAATATGGTGAACTGTTGTTACCTTCAACCAAAGTATAGTTTTTATTGAATATGGATAAATCAGCAAGCACTTCAACAACCAAACTCAGCAGGTCTGTATGCTTCCTCTACAAAGCATAGAAGTCACCATAACTCTGAAGGCACTCTTTAACATCAACTCTCAGTTAACCATAAGTATGATCGTTACAGTTATATAATTGTTGAGGAAGATTCTTAGAACACTTAACATAAAGCCTCAGCATTCTCTTCATGCTCTTTATGTGAAGCTTTTACCATAAAAAGGGAACCTGCATATTTTACCATAAAAGGGGAACCTTCACATTTTACCAAAAAAGGGGAACCTTCACATTTTACCATAAAAGGGGAACCTTCACATTTCTATATGAAATGAGAGAGGTTCACAATTAAGTAATAGGGAAAGTGAGCAGTGACTTTTTTAAAAAGAAACTACTAAAAAAATATGAAAAATATTTGATAAACATATAAATAAGAAGACAGAGATAAACTGTTTTCTAAATACAAACTCATTAGTATAATGTCATCATAATGAACTTCAGGAGAGGACTTAGGGCTGCCATCTCCATTCTTCCTCTGCCTTTCCTTCTTGTTCTTCAGAATGCTGAAGAAGTGGTTGTTGGAAGACTTGTCTTTTGTGTTAATCTTCAGGATTCCTTAGGCATTTCCTTCAGTAGAAGATGCCCCCCCCAGTCTTTGATAGCTTTACTGGGACCAAAGCACCTGGAGAAGTTATTGGTTTGGTCAGGAGCAGTTGTGACTGACCCTCTGCTAGGCTTCTACTTTGGGAGGCTCAGAATTTTTGCTCCTTTGATCGTATCTACTGTAACATCATTGGCTAGGAGAGTGTGCTCTGAGCTTCATCCCCACTTTGTTTTGTCCTCTCTCTTGCTGGGGTTTTCCCCTGGGCCTTCTACAAGACCTACACTCTTAATTCCAACCCTCCTTCTTAAACCTTTGGTGGTTGGGAAGTGGCTGGAGAGTAGGGTAGACTACACTTCTCAAGACACTGGGATGGTGATTGTGAATGTGTTTTCATGATCACTGACATCCTGGTTGTTCATGCCCCCTGCAGTAACTTTGACTCTATTGTAAAGACCATTGGTGGTTTCCGGAATTTTCTCCAGCCTGACTTAGGGCAAACTGAGAATTCTCCTTCCAGGGATCTTTTAGCATTGGCCAAGAGCCCTTTCCCTGGGGTACTTTCTTTGTCACGGATTCTTCAGCTGCTTTAGCTGTTGTCCCACTTACTGTTACCATTGCAGGAGGGGATTGACTGAGAGACAGACAGGTAGGCGAAGGAAACAGTTTCTGCCTTTCACCCATCCTTCTGTCCTCAGCATCACAGACCCTGGTAGTTGTGATGCTGAGTAACCCAGAATAAGTTGATCAGCCACTCAGTCAATCCTTCTATCCCAGCCTGTGGGTCATTTTTACTATTATTATTATTATTATTATTATTATATTCAGAAGATGAAACCTATTCACATGGAACAAGCCCACAGGGGCTGTTGACTTGAAATTCCAGCTTCCAAAGAATATGGTATTCATTTGAAAGCAGTAACCTAAGGTAACAGGAAATATAAAAAGAAGAGATCAGTTATTAGAAAAGAAAAAAATAAATTGACGAATTAAGAAATTAATAGATAAAAATGCAAGTAAATTATGAAAATACTAGGAGAATTGTTGTTGAGTAGTTATGTGTTGCATCTTTGCTTGAACTTTTGAGGTTCCAATTACACAGCATCCTAAGGGATGGTTGGTCACCTCTCCCAGAGTCTGAATGTTCCTCATGAGTTTTCACTCTCTTGCAGAACTGGTCTGGAGAAGTGGTTGGCATAGTTATAATTATTCATGTCTGTCCCTCAACTAAACTCCTTACTGGTTGGGCATCTTCCTTTTTGCAAAGAATTTGTCCACAATATTTCATCACGAGACCAGTTCTTATGCATAGTTCTAATCAGTCCACTGTTTAGTGATTATTCCCCCTTCCTTTTATTACAGTACCTCCAGTGTGATCAGGTGGATTCTTTCCACTTTGGTATTCAGCATGCTGCTCACTGTCTGTAATTGTACTCTCTCCGAATTTGATACTTCTAGGAGACAGTATACATAACCTCTCACCATCTCCTCAGCCTGTGTCTTTGCTCAACAGGCTCATGCATAAGATTTCATGTAAGTGATGCTTTGTAGCACAACTGGTCTTTTTATACAGCACCAATCACATCTTGGGAAAGGAAGCCTCAAGCATGTGCCTCATCATGTTTAAGTTTCACGTATCATGCATTGCCTGCGAATCCCCTAGGTTTACAAGGATCTTTGTCCAATGGCATATGTGGTGGTGCTGTCCGTACAGGTAAGTCTCTGTCATTGACCTCTGCAACCCACTCAGTGTTTACTGTGACTCATGCTGAACATGACTGAGGTCTGTGCATTTTGCATTTTTGTATACTTATGTGTATGCATTGCCATGACCATACACATACACTAAAGATGACTATAATCTTCAATTACCAAAGCCTTTCACAGCCAGAGACCCTATTAATCCTTGAATTGTGCAAAGAAATTCTCCTTCTTCTAAAGTACACAGGTTAACTTTATCCCTAGCATGCTCCTTTTTCAGAGCTAATATGCTTGAGAAAAAATCTAAAGGCTTTAAGTTCAAGTTAGACATTTTGCAGTGGAAATAGAAGGGTCTGAGAGTTAAAGCCAGAGCAGCTCAAGGTTATATGTCATGATCATAATCTAAGAATTGTGTGCTTATAGAAGACCATGGCAGTCAGTTATCCTCACAGTGCAGGATTATGTCATTTTTCACTCCTCTCCCATTAATGACTGTGGCAGTCCTGCAGTTATTGTAAGTGAGTTTCTGCAGCCTTCTACAGTATCTTAACTTGAATTATGTGTGATGAATCATGCCTACTGTTAAAGATAGCTGTATCTCTGCACCAAGAGGCGTATCGGCATTCAAAATAAACAGGTTTTGACATAGGAAAAACTTATTTTTGGTAGTCATCATTGAGTCCTCAAGGAGTTACCTTCAATGGTCTGCCAGAGCTCCATGGTGACCAAACTAATGTCAAAAAATTCTCTTTTAGTTGGCCTTTTTGGCCAGGTATTGTGTCATAATGATAAACACTATAACACGTGATGGAGTATACAATGGGCTCAAAGATATGAGGAAACTTTCCCTTATCTTCAGCAAAGCTGTTACCCAGTTATTTCCATCGTCAAATCCTGCTAGGAGAAGAGGTTACTGCACGTGCAGTCTGCCATGTCAACAACAGACCGTCACAAAAAACCAAGAAACCATAACTTTCTATTGGTCAGTGCAGGATGATCCCTCACGCAAATCCTGTACCCTTTCATCGGGAAGTGGGAGGTTTTGAGGACTCGACAGCGACTACCAAAAATAGGTTTCCCCTATGTCCAGAAACCTGTTTTTTGATAGTGTAGTCACTTGTTTTGTCCTCACGGAGGTTTACAAAGAAATTGACAGGTAACGAAAAGGCTTAAGTTCTTAATTTTTAATCCCAACACCACAAAGAAAAACATTTTTGGTCTGTGGTCAAGCCAAAAGTTTCAATCCCCATTCTTTATTCCAAATACCCCTTAGGTTTTGGTAACAGAACAAAAACTAAACACGAACTTATGTTGTACAGTGACTTACCTAAGCATTCTGGATTTGGTTGCAGTACTGTCTACCTTTTGCCAAGGAAGGTTAGCATACTCGCCGTCAAGAAAACTCCTGGATTTCCGCTGTAGCGCCTATGGGGTTAGGAGTACTGTATCACCTACTGATATACAGTGAAGTTGAATTTGTTCGAGCTCGTGGCAATGATGCTGTCTGTGATGACCACCCTGTACGTTCGGAGACTTCTTTGAAAGTTGCCTTTTTAACCCGTTTGCCACCGACCTGTTTCACTGCTGATAGCGCTTGCATACTTACAAGAGACCCCCGTCGACCACGAGTATATCAGTCACCATTTGCTCCCACTAAACTTTCTGTTATTCATATTTTTTGTTTATATTCTTATGTGAAAACATTGTGTATATATCAATGAATATTTTTTACTACATTGGTTAGTTCAGCGCTTTCTGTTATTCATATTTTTCGTTTATATTCTTATGTGAAAACATTGTGTATATATCAATGAATATTTTCTACCACATTGGTTAGTTCAGCGTTGGGTGAGCGGGTTCCATTCTCAGCTACCACTCTATTGGTCGCGAGTTCAAATCTCCGACCGGCCAGTTAAGAACAAGAGGAATTTGTTTCTGGTGATAGAAATTCGGTTCGGATTCCACAATAAGCTGTAGGTCCCATTGCTAGGTAACCAATTGGTTCTTAGCCACGTAAAAATAAGTCTAATCCTTCGGGCCAGCCCTAGGAGAGCTGTCAATCAGCTCAGTGGTCTGGTTAAACTAAGATATACTTAACACATTGGCTATATATATATATATATATATATATATATATACATACAGTAGAACCCGGACCTCGGCGCTAATTGTTTCCAGAAGAAGCGTCGAGATTCGATTTTTTCAATTCGAGTTAATTTCTCCCATAAAAATAACTGAAAATGGATTAATCAATTCCTGACCATCAGTCATTACCCCAACCTTACCTTTTATAGAAAACATTACACAAATTACAATTAAATAAGTTCAGAGTTGAATAACACCGTATCAGAAGCACTTTTTCATTTTTAAATGCACACTGTATAAAAAAAATTGGCCTACGACCAATGCGGCCGTATTACCAATGATAGACCGAGCGCCATAGGCTAGGCTAGGTAGCCTATAGGCACTACCAGAATGTACTGTAACGGGTACACACGAAAACTGTTGTTAATAATGATAACATTGAAAAACAAGCCTGATTATCACATTAACAGTATTTATAAGCCAAATTACTGTATGTCTGTTATCATGAAATTAAGAAAAATTTCCTAAATTACGTCGGAACTCGGCAGCTTGTGGCAGATGTAAACAAACCACAGCGCCACCCTGGTGGTGTATCGCGGTACTAATTACATAAACGTTCAGTATTTATGGTAAATTTCATACAGTCTACTGGAATAGTGTACAAAATCACTGTAAAACATCTTTCAGTAAATATTATGATTCCCTAACATATTGGGACCCATGATTGGGTGAAAATTCAGTGCAGAAAGCCAAAAAAATGATATATACCTGTACAAGGTGTACTTCTCCAAACAGCAGCAGCACGTGTGGGCTTTAAATGCTTTTAAATACACATGGGAAGAATACCACCAACAACGCCAACTAGCGGCAGCTGCCCGAAACTCTTTTTTCTACAAACATCATATGATTCATCGGGTCGGATTCCGGTTTGTTGTTCGAGCTCTGACGCAAAATTTACTCAACATTTTTTGTCGAAATCCGATTATGTCAAGTTCTAATACAGTCGAGGACCAGGGTTCTACTGTATATGTATATATATATATATATATATATATATATATATATATATATATATATATATATATATATATATATATATATATATATATATATATATTATAATTAAAAAGAGGAATATTTAGTGGAAAAAGTAATTGCAGAAATAGAAACAGCTATAAAGTGGTAGAAATAGTAGTAAAGTAGTAGAAATCAAGTAACAGAAAAAGAAGTAAAGTATTAGTAAAATAGTACTAGTAGTAATAGCAGTATATACTAGTTTTCTTACAGAAACAGTTAGTTTAGGTTCATACGGAAACAGCATATACATCAATGAATGTTTATGGCATTGGTAATAATAATAATAATCATAATAATGATAATAACAATATAATAATAATAAAAAAATTCAACAGTAATACCACTACTACTACAACTTGTAGTAGAAAAAATAATGATAATAAAAATTATATGTCAGTGTAAAAAAAAATGAAAGAAGTTTTCAAAAAACATAGTACGTATGTAACACCAAAAATATAGTACGTATGTAACACCAAAAATATATCCTCTGCTGTGCTTGGGTTGGAAGGGTTGATTATTACTGCCTCGAAGACCCAGCCCTTGGGGCTTCGGAACCTCAGGAATTTCAGCAAGCAAAGAAATCTTGCTGGAGACATCACTTCTTTACAAAAGATCCTTGGACCCCCTACCATGGCATCTCGTGACCAATACATTTACATACGGGGCATTTTATTCACCCCCATTATCATCAGCAAGCTCTGAAAAACATACATCTCATCACGAGTGACAGCCCTCCACAGAAGCCCATTTACCTTCCGCTTTCCTGTTGACCGAAAATACTCCTCTGCCCGAGCATTCATCCATTCACACAGTCTGTCAATAACATCATCACAAAAAAAGAAACAAAATGCATCTCGTGGGCAGGTGAAGTCTGGTGTGCAAACAGAGATCCAATTGTCACCCTCCGTGAAATCGGGGGGTGGGTCTGGGCGCACGTCACAAAATGGATGTTATGAACCGCCAACCTTCATCGACAATGGGTTCAATGTCTTCTAAATACTCGGTGTCACTGTCATCCTCTAAGCAACTATCACCACTATCACTATAATCATCTGACAGATCTGGCAGGTATTCAGACCCAGAATCTGAAATACTATCAACCGACATCATGATACTGAAAAATAAAAAAAAACTTGTAAAATAACTGCAATCAAAAGGGAAAAAAGTTTAGCATTCAAATCCAAATGGTTTACTCACAAGATCGTGACAATGTTTCATACATAACAGCTTGAGGCGCACTGGCATGTGCTGCTGGACGATGCCCCTTATAATATCCCATATGAATATGACGTCACGACAACCGTCGGACACTCATTAGCTAGAATGAATAGTGGGTGGAGCTTTTGCACCTCTCTCGTACGCAATACTACGCCTGAAACCTATCCAAGCTGAAGAAAACAGCTTTGCTTTTCGAGGAGGGATGAAAGGCGTATAGGCGTACGTCGCGGTCTTTTATTACTGTACTGTAAAAGACGTACATGTGTACGTCCCAGTGGCGAAGGGGTTCATGAGGAACACTAAAATTACTCTCAGCCCTTGTAGAGAGAATGGTTTATTTGTGCTAGGTAGTAGGAAAAACGAACCTTCTTGGATGTTTGCCGTGACATCTAGGTAAACCTTAAGTGCTTGAACTGGGCATAATGTTTTGTTTGCTAAATTGAGTTTTCTTATCAGAATAGATTTCCTTCTTAAAGGATTCTCATTCTTGGCCAGGAATGATGGGCCAGGGGACAATAATAATTGATGGTCAGCTGTTTGTGTGATGTATCGTCCCCGTCTAAGGGAGCCCAGTTCACTAACACGAGCTCCTGATGCTAACAAAATCAAGAAGGTCGCCTTTTGCAGCATGTAAGTTTTGGTTGTATTGGGTCTGCTGAATTGTGGGGTTGGTAGAAGTCTAAGCACCTTGTTCAGGGACCTAGTGATTGGAAGCTTTTCGGGAACGGGTGCCTGTAGAGAAAAAATTGCAGAAGGAAAGTGACAACTTCTATACTAGAGTCAGTCCCAAATCCATAAAGCAAGGTTTCCGTTAATGCCGCCTTGTATGCCTTGATTGTTGTAACCACAAGGCATTTGTCTTCAAAAAGGTATGTAAGAAAATTTAAAAGTGTTTCCACAGAAATCTCAACTGGGCTCTCGGTATGGATATAATCTAACCATATTTTCCGTATGGACTGGTATTGTTGGACAGATGATGTCCGTAGTTTTTGCACTAGGTACCTAGCAATGTTGGGTGAGTAATTGCCACGGTAGACAGTATTTGAAAAATCCACATGTGAAGGTCTTGGCTAAGAAAGGAGGGTACCCAGACGACTTTCCCTCCTGCCCGTGATGGAACAGCAGACAGGCGTGAAACTGATCTCTTCGCCTGTTGTTGAAGTAATAGGAGCCAATGCCTGTTTGGCTAATGTGGGGCTATTAAATAAGCTGTTCCTTTGAAAGTTAGAAGTTTGCTCAAAACCTTCAAAATCTGGGACAATGGAGGCAAAAGGTATATTGTCCTCCATTTGTTCCAATCTTGTAGGCAGGCATTTCTTGCTGTTGCCTTGCCCCATATAAATAAACTATCTAGAGATTCAAAAAGTTCTCTGAACTGAGTTAAACACGTGAAATAAACTTACCACGTAATCAATTTCCAAACCAAAACATTGATCGCTATGATTGCAATTTATAATACAAAAGCAATATAATTATATATAATATTATTGGATACAGTGAATTAAAGCATAACATTTTAAAAGATCTATGGAAAGATGCATATTCGGTATGTTGATGTTTGTATAATACGATATTATGTGAATATAGAGTACGGTATATTGTAGGCTAGTCTACCATATATGTATATGATATACCATAGTGTAGGCTAAGCTAATTCTTGTTTGTTATTCAATTTCTCTTTGTATTGAATTATCATAAGTCACTCTGCAAGAACCTCCAGAATTAGCTAATATTAATAATTACTATACCGTGCATATATATAGATGCTTTACAGTATAGTGTAGGCTAGGCTACCATATTTGTATACATGGTATTGAATGCCCTAGTATAGGCTAGGCTATATTCAAGATACGTTTTTTCCAACAAACGATGGTTTTTTTGAAACCTAACCCCATCATAAGTAGGATAATACCTGTGTAAGTATTTTTAGAATTTTTTTGTGTGTTTGAACTATCAAAATAGGCAGTTCTAAGTGTTTTTGGAAGAGTTCTAAGTATTTGTGGATTTTACCCATTCGGTGGGGTGTGTGGTATGCATTACCTGTGAATAAGGGGGGTTTACGGTAAATCATGATATCCTGAAATCAATAAAACACAAAGTAATTACAGCAAGTAAAAGTGAAGAGAGAAGCATTTAATTCTTTGTACCTGTTTTTACCTATCATCAGATTTTGCATCATTCATGTGATCAAGATAAAATAAAACTTGTTTTCATACAATAAATACGTACCTGAATAAGCTGGTGCTTTCAGATTTTAGATGCGTGTGACATGTAAAGAGAAAATGAAAAATATGTCTTACTATGTTACATCCATTCTTGACTCAGTTTGACAATGGTGCAGAGAGTCATCTCCAAACTAGTGCAGCAGATTGCTGTAAAAATCGTTCAGATAGTGAAACAAGCATGAAATTTGGCACAAACATTCCTAAGACTACGCTCTCTTAGAAAAGGGCGCTAGCCACCTGAAAATCCAAGATGGCGGCTATTTTTCAAAATGGCCGCCATCTATGTTGAGATTCACTGGTTTGGGAGCATCTATTGGATGGAATATGCCAGTTTTTTTTTTTTAAACCTCGACTTTTAGGTTATAAAAATGTTCCATACCACACATTTTATTGAAAACCCTTACTAAATGAATTGTAACCAAGATGGCGTACAAAATGGTTGCCATAAAAGTTTTTTTTCTATCCACAGCGCTAGCAGAACATAGAGACCAACTGTTTTTATTTAATGGTATATTCATGTGATCAGACAGTTTAACTAATATGCTATTTTCAACTGAAATAGTAATGGTATGGTCACATACAACATTGTGTCTAAGACTGTAACCATAAAAAGAAAAGAAGAGAAATACGGACTAAACGCAACCAATCTATGTATAGGTCTCTCAACCTACACCTTTGAAAAATTCGAGGATAAGAAGGTAGGCATAGCATGACACATTGGATGCTCAAGCTAGATTATCTACTGAAGAGAGGGCAATATTTATCTAGACTTCACATTTGCAAGTGCACAGAGCTGTGCAGGAAGACCCAGCTTGTAGCACTTGCACCTTTCCCGACAGCCTGCTTTGCATCCACATTTGGTAAGCTGTTGGCAACTCTTGGCTAAGGGCGAGTTGGTTGTCCAGAGGACTTGCCATGCTTCACCAGACTTTGCCATCCCCACTCAGCAGGGTTCTCTGGCTGTGGCTGACACTGGGTGGCCTGCCCCCACACACAACCAGCCTGGTACGCAGCACGCTTGGTGTGTTGGAGGAGAGCTCCCCTGGTTGGTGGAATGGCCTCATATGCCCTTTGTTTTCTGGCAAACATATCAAGTCTAGCCTCATCCACAGTGCCAGCAGTGCTGGATCTTTCATACATAAGTATGACAAACCTCTCCAGGACCTTCAGGTCACTCTCTTCCACTCTGAGAGGGTAGTGACTCAGTTTGGAGAACACAGTGGAGGCCTCTGGAAAGATGTTCCATGTCTGCCAGGTGGTCTTCTTGCCCTTGCTCGGAAGGCTGACACTGTATCACAGCCTGTGAACGCATGGAAGAAGAGCATGCCATTCACCTTCTCCTGGCCCAGAGAGTTGCACAGGTCATGCACAGCAATCCAGCGCAGGCTCTGGCCTTGGCCAAATGCCACCCATAGCTTCTCTAGCCCTAGATTGTGGAGAGTGGAGAAAGCACTGACTGCAACGACAAGAACATCTGTGTCATTTGCTTTAACGTGATGGTCTTGGCTCCATGTTCTGTGGCATATTTGGCATGGAGAAAGATGCGGGTGTCAGCTTCCTCATGAGAGCACTTTTCCAGTCCCTGAAGACTAGCCTCATGAGTGCTGAGGACAGCAGACCCTTTCGTGGCAATGACAACATTTGTGGCAGACATCTGGGCAACTTTGTCTGCCAGGAACTGGAACAACTCTGTCTTGTTGGCATCGTGTCTTAGGAAATTGCGCCAGTTGGATGGAATTGTGTTCTTGTCTGTCACCTTGCGCCTTCCTCCTTGACCACGTTGGAGCCTGGTCTCAGCTTTGAGGCTGGATGTATTGTATACATCAAATACAAGATGTGATGATGTGTACTTGCTGCTATAGGATTGTATCACAGGCAAGAAGTCGCAAAGTGCATAGCCCTCAAAGGTCTTTCCTTTCTTTGGTGGCAAGGCATGGACCAAAGCTGATCCATCTACAATGAGGACATCAGTCTTTGGTTCTTTGTCTTCTAGTGTAACATGACTCTCCAGGACCGAGGTCAGCTGAGACTTCTGACATGTGTACAGCCTACCACCCTCACTAAGGGAAGCTGGGAATGTTTGATTCTCGTGCTGGAAGAATTCCTGCAGATCACATTCACGGCTCTGACAGGATATAAATAGCTTTGAGAAAAGTTGGCAATCCTCCTTCAGAAGTTTCTGCTTTGACTGTTCTACAGGAGCAGCTTCTTGCCTGAAGAAGTCAGTTCTGTTCTTCTTTATCGGCTCATAGAAGGAGACTGCATTGTTTGCCAAAGAGTCTGAAAACTTCTGAAATTTAGTGCGGCCTCTGTCAAGGTGTGTCTGTAGAAGTTCTGCTGAGCTGGGGGGTGGGCAATGTCTTTGTTGTCAATGGAATACAGATCCTGGCTCTCTTCCTGAAAAGGACTTCCCAAGTGTTGCAAAGCCAATGACAGCTTGCTGACTCTCTCCAAGAATGTCTTCTGCGCATGAGGTGTTTGTTCATGGTGTGTTTTCTGCTCATTAGACTCCTTACTTTGAACCTCTGTTTCGTATGCAGACACCAAGCGGATGATCTCTGGGCCAGCCACCATCCATCTTCTGAGTGCTGACGGATCTTCAGTCAGCCCAATGGCTCCGCCATCAGCCTTTATAAAGGCATTGGTCTGCTCATGAGCTTGGTCAAGAGCCATTGCTGAGAACTGGCGACTGGTCTTGTGCACAACAAAGTTGCCAGCCTTGAACTCCTTGTGCAACTCTGGGTGTGAACTCTCTAGGGTAAGCATGTCCCTGAGGTGAATAGGCAGCCAACGAGCATAGTTTGTATTATTGTTGGAAAAGAAGTAGGGTATCAGCTCATGCAATGCCTGGCAGTAGAGGACAAAATTGGCCTCACGGAAGGACCTGATCAGTAGGAATATCACAAGTTCCATAGACAACACCATGTGCCAGAAGTGGAACTGTGGACTCTGCTGTCTTCGAAGGTCACACCACTCCTCAAACTCTAATGCCTGCTCATTGTTGTTTGCTTTCTCAGCACAGTAGTCAGTGTATGCTGTCCTCAGGAGTTTGTACAAACTAGAGGCTGTAACCTGGTGCATCTGCCGTGTCCTGGTTACACTTGCAGCTGACAGGAAGGATTCTGCAGTTCCAGATGAAGCAACTCCTGCCTCCACCAGAGCTCCTGTCCAACCACTGCCATGAAGAAGAGTACCAAGAGATGTCATTGCTGCCATCTCAATGTGCAGACCACCAAACATTACCAGATACTTGTCTTCGCCATACTGATCAGGCCACTGCCACTGCACCTGCTTTGCTACAGCATAGATTGGCTGATCAGCTGTGATTATGGGTATCTGGCCAGGGTTCAGAAAATCAGTGACATCCTGCACTTTCTGCATCACGTGTTTGATCGTAGCAACAGAATGAGCCTGATCATGCAGGAGAGGAAGCAATGAAGTTATGGTCACTTCAAATTCTGGGCTTCTCTTCATTGAAGCGTGATGAGCTGACCACGTCAGATTCACTGCATCATCTATTTCCTGGGTGACTATGACCTTGTCTAGCCACTGATACTCCAGTGCAAGCTGTGGCCCCAAGATATCTGTGGGTGGCTTTGGTATTGCAGTGTTTGGTGGCACAGGGTTCTTTGTTTGAAAGGAAGCTGGTGAGATGTTTGTGAATGTGTCCGGCAATTCAGGCACCGACCTCACTTTCTCAGGTGCAAACTTTAGTTGCTGTCTTTCCTGTCCAGTGTTCTCCTTGGTGGGGTGCTGAAATATGGAGATGCTAGTTCCATGGAAGGAGGTAGTGGCAGTAGTTGCAGATGGGTTGTGGTCGATGTTGTCCATCACTGCAGTGGTGAACAACCCTTTTCGCAGTACTGGGGACAGACCACACCCTCCTCCACATATTTGCTAACTGTGGCATCTCCTAACTGTGCAGAGACCTCCAGTACTCTGTCATAAGAGATACTGAGGCCATACTGATGTAGCATTTCAACCAGGTTTCTCTTCCTGGTTTTTGGCATAGACTGAGAGTCCCATGTAGACTGGGAATGGTGTTTCTCTGTCTTTGGAGTGTCTATGAGTTGTTGCTCCCTCTTTGTATCGGGAGTAGCAGTTGAACTGCATGAGCTGTGCAATGGCCTGGTCTGACTTTGATGCTCCAAATCGTAACTGTGACTTGATGTCAGCCCCATGCTCAACCATCCCTACAAACTGGAGCAGGAGAGGAGGCACAGAATTTCGTACACAAGCCTCAGAAAATGTGCCATCAAACCGTGACTGATGATCAAGTATAGACTTTCTGAGAATATTTGCTGCTTTAGCAATGATAACTGCCTCTGAAAGATCAGATGATTGAGCAAGTGCTTTTCCCACATCCTTTTGAAATGCAAGTAATACATCTCTGCCAGATTTATGAGCCTCAAGTTCTGGAATTTCTGCCAGAAGTTTGTCTTTGAGTCTCGTGGAATTTACACTTGGTGACTCTACACCTAATTGTTCCAGACGTTGTTGGTAGAGGTGGCAAATATCTGCCAGCCGAAATGTGACTGGATCATCTGAACAAAGGTTGTTTTCAACAATGTATGTCATCAGTTCTGACAGAACTAGTGGATACACATCTGATTCTGACTCAGTGCTACCTTGGTCTTTCTCAAGGCTCCTCAGGTAGGACCTTTTTCTGTTGTAGAGGGCACAAAGACAGGCATGGTGATACTTAAACTCCTGTGCAATGACATCCCCACCAGTCAACTTAGCAAGGAGCTTGCCATCACTAAGTATCTCTGCACATTCACGCAATTTCAAGTCAAGGCCCTTAGTACTAGCCTGTCTGAGATCAGATGCAGGTGCCACTTTCTCAGAAAATGCAAACTTCATTGTCATGACTGGTTCGGCGCAGTTTTACGACTAGTCTCAGTGTTGCTGGTCTGGTCATTGGATTGTCGCTTTCTTGCACGGTCCAGTTTAGTGTTGTTAAACAACAAGCGACAGTTCACATGGTATTTTGCTGCATTTTTCCTGAGAGTGGCCTCTATGCCATCACCTTCATCCAGCCTTGCTGGATCCATTATCAGTGGCATTTCATTAATTTCACTGAACATGGGAATGTTCCTTGCCAGCATTGTGTACCCATCATGGTCTAGGACATGATGACTTGGAGGTGATGTCAAGTGCTCACCTCTTTTGTCCTTCTGACAAAGACAACACAAACTCCAGTTTGTTTTTCTACTGCTCAATATTGATTGGCATCACATTCTGCCATGATTTCACTTTTTTGATTAAGGCCGAGGGGTTATCCTTTTACCACCTTAAACAAAGCACACATTCCTGTATGGGATTCAACCAGGTTCGGTCTCCCTACACCTAGCCCGATCATTCATCCAGTGCCATTTAAGTCCCGTGTGATCTGTACACCATCCGGGTAAGTACATGAACCATCATGTACAGCCCCCATACCCTTGGCTCGGCTCTCCCGCGCTGGCACACCCTGTCTATTCAGGTGCGGCTATCTAACTATAGCTGGTCTGGGGCTGTTAAAAAGCATTTGGGACACTAAACTAAACTATACTACAACTACTAGTCTAAGACTACAGGATTAGTAAAGCTGGATTAGCTGGCACTGAACCCCATGCTGAGTTACACAGCAGTGATGTCACCAGTGTGCCCTGGTTGTGTGCAGACATACACTCTTTTACATTTATTAATTTTCCTTCAAAATTGATGAGTTATTCGAAAGAGATGGCCTCATTAGGATCTAAAACCACAGAAACCAAGATCCATGCTTAAAACGATAATTGTTGAACGGGCATTATTTCTCATTATAATTATTGTTTCTACCTTTTCTTGGCAGCCATATAGCCCCTTATATTTAAAGGTAAACTGTACTGGGAAGCTACAGAAACATAATATTCACAAGAAATAGTATGGAAGAGCTTTACCATATTGCTAGAAGCAAATACATGCCATTCTAGTGAAAAATTAGCCAAAATCTGTCGATACTGGCCGCCATCTTGGAATTTGGCCGCCATATTAAATTTTTTGCGTGGCCAGCGCCCTTTTCTGATAGAGGGAACTTTAAAGAGCACTTGTGCAAAATTTCATGCTTGTTTCACTATCTGAACGATTCTTATGAAATATGCAATTATCTGCTGCACTAAACAGCCGGCGAGAGCTTTTAAGTGTCATTGACAGTTGCCAATTAGCGATGTGAGAAGTTTGCAGTTTTGACAGTATTTACCGTATTATTGTCTTTACATTTTCCGTAAGTAAATGCATATAATTCCCATTATGACTGTCAGAAATTTTCACTCCAGTATCATGTATACAGTATCCATATGTCTGGACATATCTAATAAGAAAAAATTATAATGTTGCGAGCTTGACTTGCAAATCTGGAAACAGTGCGACCAGTGGTATTGCCACCTCGATACACCTGCTAGCTTAATAACAGCCTGAAAGGGAAAACAATCTTGTTTAGTTCTTTGTTGATTACTCCACTGACATTATTTCATATCACTCAACTAAGTCTCCGATATCTCTTTAGTTTGAAAATATATTCATATAAGTAACTTAAAAACAATATCCTGAAACCAACGTGATTAAAGCCTAGGTTGAGTTGAAGAGTGTGAAGTCTGTCCTTAGATTTCAAGTTCTTCCCTGGACTGAATTTCCCAGTGCCTGCTTATATATAGATCCCAACTATACCAGATGCATCCATCCGATTATTCATTTTTTCTTATCAGATATGTCCAGACATACGGATACATATGATATTGGAGTGAAAATTTTTAACAGTCATAATGGGAATTTATGCATTTATTTACAGAAAACGTAATGACATAATACTGTAATGTGGTAAATATTGTCAAAACTGCAAACTTCTCATGTCACTAACTGGCAACTGTCAACGGCACCTCAAAGCTCTCACTGGCTGTTTGCAGATCACCATCTGGCAGCATCACTGTCAAACTGAGTCAAGAATGGATACAGCATAATAAAGACATATTCTTCATTTTCTCTTTACATATCACATGCATCTAAAATCTGAAAGCACCATTATATTCAGGGTGAATTTATTGCATGAAAACAGAAGTTTTCTTTTATCTTGATCTCATGAGTGATGCAAAATCCAATGATAAGTAAAAACAGGTATAAAGAATTAAATGCTTCTCTCTTCACTTTTACTCGTAATTCCTTTGTGTTTTATCTTATTGATTCAGGAAATCATGATTTAGTTGTACAGTTAATACCAAATCCTATGGCATGACCAAAACTCCTATCTTGTGCTAAATGTGAGACAAATGAAGATGAAGAAATATAAACATATTGCTAGTTTTCTAAGCTACAGAGGAAAATATGAGATGCTGAGCGAGCCGCCTACCTCCTGGTACCAGCCAATCAGAGGCCGCCAAACAAACATCTCAAAGGCATAGGGCTCACCCAAGAATCTACCATAAGTGAACCAGCTATAATATGTAACCATATAGTTAGGCTACCATTTTTGTTTAACCCAGGTTGTTATTTATATCTAATCCTAGGCTATTTGGTCTTCTATCTAAAACAGTGGCTCACTAATGTGTAACCATATAGCTAGGCTGTCACTTACTCTAATCTAGACAACTGCCTAATCCAGATTATTTAATTCACACTTAAGGGTATGGGTTACGTAAAACACAATTATTACCTTAATATGTAGCCTTAAAGCTAGGCTACCATTGAGTCCAATAATGGGAGGTTTCGTAAAAGGTTATCACTTAACCTAATATCAGGTGCTGCCTAGACCCAATTATTTAGATCACGCTTAAGTTTATAGGATATATAAAAATGAAAAAATTTTACTAACATGTAGCCTTATAGCTAGATTACCATTTTATCTTGCCAGATTGTTGCTATTATCTAATCCTAGGGTCCTTGGTCTAGGCTAGGCTCTTGCCTAAGCCCTTAATATGTTATTTCTTAAAGGGTTCTTACCTTAATTTAGGGTACTACCTAATCCCGAATATTTAGCTCGCACTTAAAGATTTGTAATCATAGGTTATAGACTACAGTCAACATCCACTATTAATCTATTCTCACTTAATCTGGTGTAGGCTACTGCCTAGATTAATGTAGACATCATATAATTTGAAAGGATTTTCTATATTAATGATAAATTGTGGAACATTTCTGGTAGTTAAAACATTAATTAGAATGACAAATTGTTTAAAAACAATTTGCGCTTTTCAAAACTACTAACCAACGATGTGATTAATCTCTGGCCATGTGATCACAAGAAAACACAGAGTTTTTCGGCTTTCACACACAAATTAATTACCAGTTCCAAAAGTTTGAAACTAAGACTTTAATGGGAACTTGAAATTAAGCACCTAAATTTTCTTCTGTAGATGTTTCTATAATGAAATCAGAGAAAACAGATTTTACAGAGCACTGGTAACAAAATAAACTATTCAGCATTGACTGGCTCCTTGGTTTTTTGTGCCGGTCTGTTGTCGACAATATGGCAGACTACACGTGTAGTAACCACTTCTAGCAGGTTTTGAAAACGGACATGACTGGTTAACAGCTTCGCTGAAGAAAGGGAAAGTGCCCCCTTATCTTCAAGTCCATTATATGCTCCATCATGTGTTAGTGTTTATCATTACAATACAATACCTGGCCAAAAAAGCCAACAAAACGAGAATTCTTTGATATTAGTTTGGTCACCATGGAGCTCTGGTAGATCATGAAAGGTAACTCCTTGAGGTGAAACAAGCAACTACACTATTAAAAGAGAGGATAATCACCTGGCTGACCCAGATGATTTTCAAGTTAACCTGTCACCTGTTCTCCACTAGGAGTGTTTTGAATGGTTTAGTTCATGTCAGAACTCTCCTTGCAACTAAAGAGGGTTGTTGTTTTGGCTGTTTGCTGCTTTCGCTGTTTAGTTGACTCCCTATATTCACGGGATTATGGACCACAACCCCCACAAATAACGAAAATCTATGATATATCGGAACCCCCCCTTTAAAAATGCTTATATGTAACTGCCAGTTTCAAGCCAAACAGCGTCAAGGAAAGTTGGGTATCTAGAGAGAGAGAGAGAGAGAGTACCTTAAACTAAAATGCTTATAACTGCTTATTTTAATAGTTCAAACAAAAATATACCATAAACTATTATCATAAAACACTTTCATATCGTTTCAGAGTCATCTTACATTTTTACCCTTAAAAATATATGGCTCGCAGCTACTTGTGAAAACTAATCAAGTTACCCCTAAGAGAGAGAGAGAGAACAAAAATACATATGCACATTAAAAATACATATTTAATACACTTCAAAATACATATTTACTACATTGGTGACTGTACGTACACAAAAGTAAATAAAGATTAATTCATAAAACTAGGTTATAAGAATATACAGTATCAATGAACATTAAGCTAAAATCATGCATTAAAAAAAAAAAAGAGATGAAACTCCCTCGAAAGACATCAGAGCTACAAGCCAGTAAGTAACCAATAGAGTGTCGTGCTACAAGCCAATCAGCATTGAGGTAACAAATCCTCTCTTTATACCCTGCTCTGTGATTCACTACTTCTAATCCTTCCAGCCAATAACAGAGATAGAGAGAACTGAGTTGCTTACATGGGTTAAACAATGAAAAATGTCAGTAATACAGTATACATTAATATTTGAAAGTTAGTAAATCAATTATTTATCTTACAAAACAAGCATACATATTACACATGCATAAAAATTCTATCTCTTTATCTCAGTGAGAGAGAGAGAGAAAGACACTTTGCCTAGGCACTAACCATTGCAGAAGGGGCTCCAAAGCTCTGCTTGAGGTATACGCTGCCGAAAGATCTGGAGGTTTTCCATGGCTCTGAGAGGGAGCAGGAACAGGAGGAGAGAGAGAGTGAGAGAGAGAAATGCAACTCACACACTAGTGTCAGATACCAAAGCATCAGGTTACAGGTTTTGTCATCGGCTACTTTCAACTCTTTTAGCCAATAGCGGGTTGTCATGGAAAGAGACAGAAAGAGGGAGGGTGAACATCGTTTTTTTTTCATACAGTACATATCAAGATGATAATAGATCGATATTAAGGGATTTTCATTTAACATTTGATTGACGTTTTGCTGTTTTTGCAATTAATATTAATATCTGAAAATTGGTACAGTATATAAATTATTTATCATACAAAAAAAAGATACATGTTACATATGCATGAAAATTCTCTCTCATCTCAGTAAGAGAGAGAAATAAAAATACAACTCATACACTATTGACAGTACATACAAAGCATTGAGCTACAAGCTTAATTGTTGTTGGCTGCTTCCCACTCCTTCAACCAATAGCATGTTGTCATGGAGAGAGAGGGAGTGAACATTGTTATTTTTTATACAGTACACGTTATGATGATAAATCAATATTAAGGGATTTTACTTTAACATTTGATTAATATTTGGCTGTTTACATTAATATTAAGATTTGAAGATTAGTAAATTCATTCTTTTATCATAAAAAATGTATTTAGACATGAAAATAAAGTGAAAATACAGTAATTAGTGAATATTGCTCCACGAAAAAATCCGCGAATTAGTGAAGTTCCCTGCAATATATTTGGAGATACGTTTCACACTAAAATCTGCGATTGCTGAACCATATTTCTGTGGATGTTTTCTACGGGAAGCAAGGCCAAGAACGTCAGGTTTTGCAGAAGTGATTATTTGATTAGCAGGATACTTAATATTGAATTTGATAGACACACAGTTTGTGCCAGCTATAAATTGAGGAAGCAGATGAAATCTCTTATACTCTGGTGTACAAGGCTTTTTTTAAAGAATTCCTGCACTTGTATGTCATACTTTATGAAGTCTCCTAGGGCTGCTTATTATGGTACAGGCACATCACTAGCTCTTAAACCTTCTTTGGTATAGGATTTGGATTTCTTTGCCTGCTTCAGTCCTTTGAAGAGACATGCTTTGAAGACTGCCAAGGTGCTTTCGATAAATGCTGAGGCAAAATTGTGTAAATCTTTGTTTAGAATAATTGAAGTGTTATCTTTTCTGAACTTTTGCTCAGCTGGTATTAAAGCATGGGAGGAGTTTTTGGGATTTTTGACTTGTGTGGACAAGCCTACAGTATTTTGGGCACTGCAGGTAAATGTTTGCATGCTTATAGTACCAAATAGGTTTTAAAGAAGAGAGAACAAGCATGCTCCAGTCTTTCATCAATGGTTTCGCCTGTTCAGAAGATGACAGCTGTTCTGGTTTCCTCTGTGGATTGTCTCCACAATACAATGCTATTTAAGGCAAAAAGGGAGGATATATCAGTACAAGAAAATAGGGAGTGTCTTGGATATTCTCTTAAGTCAGGAGTGAAAAGCCTACTACTCTCCCTTCAGGCCCTCCAACTTAAGTTGCTCCTCCTCATCTGAGGACTATTTTGCAGTCTTTTGGTGGGTCCATATCAGAATTTTGTAAAAATAAAACTACTTGCTTAACTAAAAAGAAATTAAATGTTCAGCCCTCAGGTTCTGATAGGAGGCCAATTGCAGGTCTTCTGGCATGTTCAGAAAGACTTATGAGCAGAACCTTGTGTGGTAGAGGTGCTGAAGGAGGGATATGTCATTTTGTTTCTGGTTTCACTGCCATTGGTGTCATCTCTATAGTCTTTCTTCATATCTTCATTAGCAGGAAAAGTATTTGGTGCTTCAGAAAGAGATAGTATTTTTGCTAGAGAAGAATGCAATAGAACATGTGTCAATAAACTCCAGGGGTATACAAATCAACTTTTTGTGGAGCCAAAGGCATCTGTAGGTTGGCACCCAGTTTTGTATGTATCAGGACTCAACAGCTTCATTCGTCTGTCCCCATTCTCCATGGAATCATACAGAAGAACAACTGGATGATATTGGTGGACATGCTGAATGCATATTTCCACATGACCATAAATCCTAAGTCACCCAAGTTCCTTTTTTTTTTTCCCACAGGTGAAGTGTGCCAGTTCAAGGCACCTTGCTTCAGTATGCATGAGGAATTTGGTACCCCTGCTGGGATGTCATCGTCTTTTAGGGGCAAGAATTCTTCTCTACTTAGATGAATGGCTGATGTTGGCCAACCCTTTCAATGGGATTCTTAGTGCCAAGGACCTGTTACTTGGTCTGGCTAAGTCACTGGGCATTTTGATCAATTTTCAGAAGTTTGCCTTGACTCCCACTCTGTCCATTCTCTCTCTTGGAATGTGGGTAGACTAGCAGTTTTTGGGCTTTTCCATTAGAGAGACAAGTAGACAGCTTATCACTTTTCTGAGGACTTTGTCAGACTAGCGAGGCTCAGGGTGTGGTCAATTCAGTTCCATTTGAAAATGACTTGGGACAGGAAGTCTTGTCCCATTGAACCTTGATCCCATTATATCTTCAAGACTTGTTTGCATGGTGGAAAAATTGTCTGAGATTTGGCATGAATATCCCGGACCTCACCTTGTTTTCAGAGGTTTCAGTGAGAGCATGTCTGGGTTACTTGGTAATGTCAGGAATGTTGTCATCAGAGAGAAAAAAAAAGTTGAATATGAACAGCCTTGCAGTGTGAACACCTGGTCAGAGACAAGATCATTATGGTGTTTTCAGACCATACAACCTCCTTGGTGTATGTCAGGAACCAAGGTAGTATGAGGTTAGAGACAATGTTCGTAGTGGCAGAGAAATTACTTATTTGGGCAGAAGTGAAGAACATAGTATTGATTCCCTAATTCATTCCAGGGAAAGACATTTTGACCGATCAGTTGAGCATGGGTGTCTGTGGGGGAGCCCCAGTGGACTGCCAGTGTACTGTTCCCTATTCCATGATACTCAAGATTGAGTGGTGGATGTGTTTCTGCTAGATTGGAACAATCTAGAAGAGTATGCTTTCCCCCTTTCACTATAATCAGGTAGTGTTGAACAAGTTCTAGGTAGCAAAGAATTGTGCAGTGACTCTAATTGCATAATGATTCTCATTGTGCCTTGATGGCCTCAGAGGGAATGGTATCTGGACATTCTAGGTCTTTTAGTAGATCTCTCCTCATAGCAAGAGGATTTTCTAAGGTGTCTCAACAGTTTATTCTTAAATCAAGAAAAGAGACAATCTTGTCTCTATATCAGAGGAAGTGGTTTGTGTTCTGTTCATGCTGTCACTTTAAAGGGATTTCTAGCATCTGTACCTCTACAGGCAACATTATTTCTTTCTGTTTCTTAGATATAATAAGGGACTTTTGGTGTCTGTTATTCGAGGGTACAATCCAGGCTTTCCTTGGTAGTGTGTCCTTCACAGTTGGATCTTTTTAATGATCTAGACCAGAGGTTCCCAAACTTTTTGTTCCTTGGTACCCCTTGGGCTTTTTTATAGGTTCCGATGTACCCCTAACACTAGAAATTAAGCTTAATATTAAAAAAGAACATTTTAATATTTTTATATTTTAAATTTATGGAGTCTGCATGTGTAGATTACATAGGTATCGTAAATGGTGATAACAGAAATAAAGCAATTACTAAGGTAATTTATATTTTGATCAAGCACATACAATACATACCTTTTTATTATTATCCAAGACATTCAGACCAAATGTACCCCTGAAATGTGCAAATGTACCCCTGGGGGTACATGTACCCCAGTTTGGGAACCCCTGATCTAGACCCTAAGGAGGTGTTGAGATCTTTTGAAATTGAAGCCTCTAGAACCCTGTATCAATCTTTCTAGGAATTTAGACATATGTATACAAGATTCCAGCAAAAGAAATAACAGGTAAAATGCAGATGAATGCCATGATAATGGTTAAGACTTTTTATTATTTTGTAGACATATTGTTTAATATCCACATAGATGGTATTATGTATGACTTCATGATATACAAAGGGCTAATTCATTGTGTGGATGGTGAACCTGACTTAGGAGCCAGCTCAAATGTAGTTTTGCACTTAGCCAAGTATATAACTGTGGGTAGAAAAGACTTGCTATACTTCGACAATTGGTTTACTTCACTTAAACCAATGACCTTCTTATCTAAGAAACATATTATTTGGGTACTGTTGTGATAAATAGACTACCAGGTATATCCTTTGATAAGGAAAAAGCTTCAGAAAAGAAAGGAACAGGTACACATCAAGAAAAGAGGGCTTGGTAGACAATGATGTGGTACAGGCAGCAAAATGGATGGACAATAAGGCAGTCACTTTGTTGTCCACATTTGTATCAGCAGAACCTGTGGATGAATATAAAAGGTATGACAAAAAAGCTTAGGCTTCAGTCATGATCCCATATCATGGGAGGTGTGTATTTTGGCGATTCACTCATAGCACTCTACAGAATCCACATCTGGTCCAAGAAGTACATATAGGCAGTCCCCAGTTGTCGGTGGGGGTTCCGTTCTCGGCAGCTTGACAATAACCAAAAATCGCCAATAACTGAAAATGAAGTTTACGGGTGCCGAAATCCTTGTTCGGCACTGACGACCGGTTATTGGCGCCGTAATTGATAAAACTTTATTTTATATATAGGATTTACTTCAACAGTTCTGTATAGTGCAATATACTGTACTGTAAAATGATGAAAGCCTTACCTTTAATCCTTTGGGTGTCTTTCACAGTACCTACATACATTCATTCCATGTTATTACTGTGTAGTATAGTAGTAGTGTAATCCAACTGTTGTAGTATGTACAGGGTATTACTGACTGTTGCTGATGAATTCTGTAAAGTAGGAACATGCTGTATTAGCCTGTAATGAAAACATTGAAATTAGAACTGTACAGTATCAGTAATATATACAGTATTAATTAAAGTAGAGTACCCTACAGTACATACTGTACTTCAGTACAATAAAAATACATTTTTTATATATTACCATGTAGTATATGTACAGTATACCAAATGAAAAAAATTGAATATTTCCTTACTTTTTGTTTTGAAATTGTCGTTCTTCATAACCCCTGGTACAGTCAAATGTTGGTGCAGCAATTTTTTCAGGGGATTCTGGAATGTACAAATTTATTATGTATTAATATACTGTACATATACAGTACTACTGTACAGTCCTGTATGCAACTATAAAGGAAAGTGTTTTATAAAACTATAGAAAAGAATGTATAAAAATGAAAAAGTTAAGAAATCGTTACCTAATTTCAGTGATTTTGAAAGATGTACTGGGTGTGGGAGATGGAGATGTGCATTATGTGGTACACTACAATACATAACAATTGTATGCTGTATACTGTAGTTGCTGATGAATTCTGAACAGTAGGTACATAGTCAGTAATGAAAATATTAAAATTAGTGCTGTACAGTACAGTAACATACACAGTGTATGTACAGTAGTACAGTAATAAAGCACAGTGCATACGGTAGTGTAGTAAAGATATAATTTTGTTAAATACAATGTATTTGTACAGTAGTATATGCTGTATACCAAGTGAAAAAAAGGTGAACATCTCCTTATCTTTTTTGTAAATTTTCATGCTACAGCACATATCCCTGGAAACTATTGTATAGGTTGTGGGAGATGGAGATGCACATTACGTGTGTACAGTACACTTACTGTAGTTGCTGATGAATTCTGTACACATACTGTATTAGTCTGTAATGAAAATAATATGTACATTATTAAAATTAGTACTGTACACTACTATATAATACATTACTGTTTTATAATAAAACAATTTATAAAATAAAAGTGAAGAATTCCTTATCTAATTACAGCAAACCCCTGTATTCACAGGGGATGTGCACCCCCCCCACAAATAGCTAAAATCCACAAATACTTGAAACCCCTCTAAAAACAAAAACACTTAGAACTGCCTATTTTGATAGTTCAAACAAAAAAAACTCTAAAAATGCTTATACCTGAGTATTTTAACCCTTAAACGCCTACTGGACGTATCATACGTCGACTAAAATTGTCTGTTGGGTGCCAAGTGGATGTACCGTACGTCGACTACAAAAAATTTCAACCTTCGGTCAACTTTGACTCGACAGAAATGGTCGAAAAACGCAATTGTAAGCTAAAACTCTTACATTCTAGTAATATTCAATCATGTACCCTCATTTTGCAACAAATTGGAAGTCTTTAGCACAATATTTCGATTTATGGTGAATTTTTGAAAAAACTTTTTTCTTACGCCCGCTCGCTAACTCGGCCGAAAATTTCAGAAATTCTTTCGTCATTTTGTCGTAATTTTTGCACTGTTCTATATTAGCCGTTACATAAAGTTTTATATATGAAAATGTGTGCAATTTCATGTAAAATACAGCAAAATACAACCCATGGTTGTAGCTTTTATCAGTTTGGAAATATTTTCATATAAACCACGTTAACTGCCAAAATTTCAACCTTCAGTCAACTTTGACTCGACCGAAATGGTAAAAAAATGCAATTGTAAGCTAAAACTCTTACATTCTAGTAATATTCAATCATTTACCTTCATTTTGCAACAAATTGGAAGTCTCTAGCACAATATTTCGATTTATGGTGAAGTTTTGAAAAAACTTTTTCCTTACGTCCGCTCGGTAACTCTGCCGAAAATCTCAGAAATTCTTTCGTCACTTTGTCGTAATTTTTGCACTGTTTTATGTTAGCCGTTCCATAAAGTTTTATATGTGAAAATGTGCGCAATTTCATGTAAAATACAACAAAAAACAACCCATGGTTGTAGCTTTTATCAGTTTGGAAATATTTTCATATAAATCATGATAAGTGCCAAAATTTCAACCTTTGGTCAACTTTGACTCGACCAAAATGGTCGAAAAACGCAATTGTAAGCTAAAACTCTTACGTTCTAGTAACATTCAATCATTTACCTTCATTTTGCAACAAATGGGAAGTCTCTAGCACAATATTTCGATTTATGTTTTTAGTAGATTCTGGTATTCAAAGAAAGTTTATAATAACATGTTTTTCTTATGTTTATTGTAATTTATCCAAATTGGTGTTAAAATATGTGAAAAGTAAAAAAAAATTATGCAGCGTTCATCCAAAAACAAGCTTCTGTCATTGACTTCGACGGGTGTTGTTATTAAATTTGGACTTACCATCATAATACTTTATAATCTCTTTATTCATTAACATTGTTTATTGACAAAACATATCTGAGGGAGAAATTTAGGTTAGTAAGCAAGTTTCGATTCACATTACTTGGTAATTATTTGAAAACAATGATGCTATTGGGACAAAATACTTGCAACCAATCAGCTAGCAAGAAACTTTTCCGAGCTAAAAGGGCACCCCTGTGAGTGAGTGCTAATGTGCCTCAGTAAAAAAAACTGAGTTTAATTACTGTATTTTCATATCATTTTCATGACTAAATGCACTTTTTGTGATAAAACTATTAAAATACTCAGGTAGAAGCATTTTTAGAGGTTTTTTGTGTGTTTAAACTATCAAAATAGGCAATTCTAAGTGTTTTTAGAAGGGTTTAAGTATTCGCGGATTTTAGCTATTTGGCGGGGGGTGCGGTACACATCCCCCGCGAATACAGGGCGTTTACTGTAAAGCAGATCTACAGCTGTCCATTTAGCAATCTGCTCATTGAATTAATTTCCTAAACAAAACAGTGTGGCACCAAAGGCCATTTATTTTTGTGATGTAGTTGCACCATTCAATTGTGTGTGTGTGTGTGATGAATTTTTTCACCTTGCTGTTAGATGTAAGTTGTAGAAAATATTTAAGTACAGGTTATAATAAAGGGTCTTTGTTGCTTAACAGACATTGTTACTTATCAAAAAGCCAGACCCCCTAAGCATCTGTTAAGTTGAGGTGCTACTGCACTTATAAAAGTTTTCCTGTAACCTTTAAGATGTGGACTGGCAGTAAAGATAATAATTGTAGAAGCATATTTATTTGTATTTTATGTTTTGTAATTTCTTCATTAAGCTGATCGGTTGCTTCAAGTTTTCTGTTTCTTGTACTGAGATCAAGCTAGCATCACAACTCTGCTCACCAGGCATCTAATTACATTTTCCAACTACTCTTTCTAGCAGTGTTACGCATTTTGCAAATCTGCAGAGTTTTCTTAGTTGCTAGACAGTCTTGTTTTCCCTGGCAAAAATAGACCCAGTGCTGTCATCTTTTTCTTACATTGATCAAGTGCATGCCCTTCATGCTGCAAGTAGATCTGGCCATCATTCACGTTGGTTAGTAATGGGCTTCAAAAATGCAAGAGAGAGAGAAAAAAATTGGTCGTGATGCAAATTAACAGACTTCCTGCGTCACTCATGGTTTCAGAGGTTTCTTCTGGCCCATCTTTCAACACTTCCAAAGCTTTTATTACTTTTGTAGAACAAGAAGTTTTACAGCTTCATGCTGTGAACTCTATCTCGTATTAAATGTTTCTTAAGAACATTCATTCATTGGTGGAGCTTAACCCCTCACAGTCCGGGCTAAAATATATATTAAGCACACCCCTAGACCAGGCTAAATTTAAGGATGCCCATTTAAAATAAAAACGTCAATGGAAAGAGGAAGATATGCATATGCACATGGTATAAAAAAAATTCTGAACAATTTTCTGTACCTTCCACGGGAAGTTGAAAGTAAATATTTCCAATCCTGTGCAGGTCTCTGTACCAAGAAAGTCATTAAAATATGCTAATTTTACCAAGTTATAAATGTTTTTTCTAATGATTTTTCTATTTTATTTTGTAAAATTATAATTACAGCTCACACAATATCGGTAACAAATTCTGGGTATATTTTTTGTAGAATATTTTATGAGACACCTTGGATGGGAATGGTGGACAACCTTCCCCTTCAACATCTCAAGGCAAACTGATCTCTCTCTCCTGTACCGACTAGCTAGTGTAGTTGCCATAAGAGTTGCCATGAGTCATTTATGGCCCAAGGAAGTTGTCTGAGCACATTTCCCACAAAATTCGTTCAAACTCTCTATGACAATACCCAGAATTTACCCTAAAGCTGTAAATAGTTGTCATTTGACGACACTCACTCACAGGGTTAAGATGAATATGTTCACTTTTGCCACGTTGCCAAAGAAAGTCACAAAACTGTCCAAACACCAGTGACATGCACACTAGCAAGATTGAGTGTGTTATTGTTAGTAGGTCCAAACACTGCTGGGAATTCATATCTAAAATTGGTTTCTGTACACCTTAATATGTCCAGTGCTTTTCAAGATTTCTTTCATGGAGCACAAAAGAGCTGTTCACGTTGATAATGTAACAGTGCAGTAGCAACAAGTCTTTATATATGGAACTTAACAAGTAATTACATAGCTATAGTTTCTAATTTAAACGGCAGCTTAAGAATCGAAAATTCGCGGTAGTGCTCTTTTTGTTTTGGTGCAGGTAAGTGCCCCGCCCACTTTCTGGAAAGTATAGGTACAATGTAGCTGAAGAGCTCAGATTGTTTCTGCCGTGTGATGACCAAACATCAATTGTTCAGAGCTTTGTTTTGTTAAATCATGAGTAGTTTCACTGGATGGTTTGGTTGTCTATTGAAGGATTTGGTGAAGTATTCTTTCATTTGGTAGCTGCCGAGCTATAGTTTCATAGCTTAGTTAAGTTTAGCTTAGCTTTTTTCAATTTTTTGGACTGATTTGGATTATTATGTCAGACACGAGTGTGACCAGTAGCCGGTATTGCTGCAAAGGCTGTAATACTAGGTTGACTCCATTTAAATATGACGAACATTCTATTTGTTTTCACTGCCTTGGACAAGTATGTTCCCCTGATTTGACTTGCGAGGAATGTAAGGATTGGGATGTAAGTAAGTGGAAAGTGTTGACCATTCATTTGAATAATTAGAGAAAGCTAGGGTTAGGAAAGTGTCCTCTACCACTAAACCAGCTTTTTCGACACCTTGACTTCTCGTTCCCCGATTCCTACTTCTCTTGCTCTTCCTACAACTCTATTACCTGGCTCCCATCCCTCTGAACCTGGTGCCATCACCAGTCTCGAAGTTCGGATGGATAAGAAATTCGATGCTTTAGTAAGTACTGTTGCTCAGGTAAGAGTTCTTTTGGACTAAACAAATGAGGATCATAGTACAAGTGTTGATCCAAGTGCTAGTGTTAGTGTTGTAGAGGGGGTGGCTACTCATCCAACTGATGCTCCTAGATGGAAGTCCCTGCCAAACTCCCCTGCACCTGGGAGGAGGCAAACCATAAGTCCAAGGGAGGTCAGTGGGGTTTGCCCACGAGTAGTTGCTTCCTCATTCGAGCCTGTTGCTGGTCCCAGGTATTGACAGACAGCCACTGGAAAGGCTTCTTACTGATCTCCTAAATTCGGTCCCTGTCAGACTCCCCTACACCTGGGAGTAGGCAAACCTTAAGTCCAAGGGAGGTTGGTGGGGTTTGCCCACGAGTAGTTGCTTCCTCAGCTGAACCTGTTGCTATTTCCCAGGTTTTGGCAACCATACGCTGGAAAGGTGTCCAATTGGATCACACCTTATCTTCCAGTGGTTCGGATTCTGAACCCAAAGGACACGGTCGACGTTTTCAGGAGTCTTCTAGGCCTTTGAAGAAGCATGTGGCAGATGTGCTTCCAGCGGTATCTCGCAAGCGCCATAAAGATCAAGAGCCCTCTTGCAGCTATTGGGATGACAGAGAGCTCCCTTTGGACACCAAGCACCTATTGGCTCGTAAGCGCCCATTGGCTCCCAAGCACCAATTGGCTCATAAGCGCGCTTTGGGATCTCCCTCTCCCATTGGATCCGAGCTCCCAGTGGCTCATAAGCTTGCTGTAGGTTCAGTTCGTGGTGTAGCTCCAGACATCCCATTGCCTCCCAGCTCTCCAGCATTGTGATACGAGTTTGAGACTTCAGATTCAGACGTCCCTATTGCTGCAGGTCAACCTGTTCGGCGCCTTCTGTGTCACAGATCCCCAAGACTCTTCTGTGTTGCCCGTTCACCAACATTTGGACAGCATTCTGGAACTGTCGAAAAACTGTTGTCTTTGAAACCAGAAGAACCACAACAAGATTTGGCGCTTTCCGCTGTATCTTCAGCAGAGGAGGAACCTGAACCAGAACAACCTTCATCGTCTGTTCTACTTCCATACGTATTTCTCCACCGCGGCCCCTTCTTCCCCGGGATCAGCGTTCTTGTTACGTCAATCCTTGAGTGCCATTGGACTCCCGAAGATGGCCCTCTCTATCTCGTCCAAGAAAGCGTTGTCAGGGATCAACTCTTGGCTGTCTGAGAAGAGGGAGTTGGGCAAAGCTGTATTTTGTTCTCCTTCTCAGTTTTCCAAAAGGAGGTATGTGTTCTGTACAACCGGGGAAGCTCCTTCCTTGGGAGTTTCTGCTATATTCATACATGCAGACTGGCTCGGAGTCTTGTCGTTTGTGGACCAGGCGATTCGAGATGGGGCACAGGAGTTAGCTGCTCTATTTCTGTCATGTATACTAAAGAAAAGAGACGCGGTGTTCTTTCACCACTAGAGGAGTGACACCATCCCAGAGATCTGCTGTTCTTTCCACTCCTCTGGACAGTACCAGCCTTTTTCCTCAAACGACATTAGAGCGGGTAGCCATGGAATTGCAAAAGGCTACTCACAACTTGCTTGCGAGGTCATCCAAGTGAACGATAGAGTCTAAGCGATCACCTGTGATTTCATTTAATCCTCGGCCTGTCTCACCTCTCCAGCCATGGTCCTTTCGAGGTAACAAAGGAAGAGCTTCCTCGCGCCCACACACAAATCCCAGATCAGTTTGCCCTATCAGCAAGAAGTCCACTTCTAGACCAATCTCTTGCAAGTGAGACTTCTGTCCTCCATCTACCTGTGGGCGCCAGACTCCCACACTTCTGGAGACAGCTGGAGGCCAGATCGATAGAACCATGGGTACCACAGGTTCTCAAGGAAGGATATGCGATTCCCTTCAAAGAGAGTCCATCTTTGTTGCCTGTGCCATCACCCTAAGGGCACACACTAGGCTCCGAGAGTTTTCAGCCCTCTCAAAGGAAGTCACAGCTGTTCTCCACAAGAGAGCTATAGAAGAGGTAAAAGACTTGTCATCAGAGGGGTTTTGCAACCACCTCTTTGTAGTCCCCAAAACCTCCAGGGTTTAGAGGCCGGTCCTGGATGTAAGCCGTCTGAGTGTCTTTGTCCAAACCACGTAGTTCAGGATGCAGACAAACAGCCCAGTTCTTGCTGCAATTTCCCAAGGAGATCGGATGGTCTTGATAGACATGAGAGATGCTTACTTTCATACCCCAATGCACCTGGATTCGAGGAAATTCCTGAGATTTGTCTTTCAGGACAACTTTTCAATTTTGGGTTCTATGCTTCAGGTTGTCAACATCCCCTCAAGTCTTCACCAGGGCTAATGGGTGTGAAAGTTTGTCTATATCTGGATGATTGGCTCCTACGATCATCCCAGAAGTGCACGGAGGACCTTCTCAGAACCCTACAGTTAGCCCAGGAGTTGGGCAGGAAAAGTCCCAACTAGTCCCTTCTCAGACGATAGTCTATTTGGGGATGAAGATAGACTCTCGGGTTTTTTTGGTTTTTTCCATTAGAGAAGAGAATACTATCATGTACCCAAAAAAGTGCATAATTTTCTGAGTCTTCAGACCTGCTCAGCCAATGATTGGATGCGCCTGCTACAGACTCTCTCCTCCATAGAGATGTTCGTTCCTTTAGGGATACTGCATGCGACGCCTTTGCAGTTCTTTCTGAAGGCCAGTTGGGACAAGAAAATTCCTCCAGATTATTCATATTCCCCCATCACACAGGAAATAAAAGATCTTAAGTGGTAGCTTGTAAAAGGAAGGTTCCACTCATGGAAGTTCCTATCTCACCCAAACCCGAACCTCTCATTGTTCTCCGACGCATCAGACCTAGGTTGGGGAGCGACACTAGGACAATTGGAAGTGTCAGGGAAGTGATCCTTTCAAGAGAGGAAACTGCATATAAATCTGTAGGAGCTGAAGGCGATTCACTTGGCTCTTCAACATTTTGCTGCGGTAACTCGAGACTCAGTGAATGCGGTTCATTTGGACAACACGACAGCTCTGGCTTACATTTGAAACCAAGGAGGCACTCACCCTCTGTCACTGTGCGAGTTAGCCAGGGATCTCTTTCTTTGGACGCACAACAACAATACACAGATTCTCACCCACTGTGTTCAGGGCAAATTAAGCGTATTAGCGGGCGAATTGAGCCGCTATAAACAGGTTCTACCCACAGAATGGTCACTGACTCCACAGGTGTGCGCTGACCTGTTAAAATGGTGGGGAACACTGTCGGTAGACTTGTTTACATCGCCTCCCCCTGTATTGCTCTCTGGTGCCGGACCCTGAGGCTTGGGCAACGGATGCGATACTTCAGGATTGGTCACACCTGGAAATTTATGCCTTCTCTCCAGTCAGTCTAGTAAGAGACATGATCAACAAATTCAAGACTTCTCACCATGCAGTGGTGATCCTAGTAGCCCCCTTTTGGCCTCAAAAGGAGTGGTGTCCAGACCTTCTGGAACTTCTGTCAAATTTTCCATCGCTCCTCCCACAGAGGAAAGATCTTCAAAGACAACCTCACTTCAACAGACATCATCAAGGTTTGTCCACTCTCGCTCTGACAGGCTTTAAACTGTCAGGAAGCTTATTAGAGTGAAAGGATTTTCAAGAGAATTTGTGAATGCTATCACAAAATGTAGACGCAACTCTTCTTCAAAGCTCTACCAGGCTAAGTGGGCAGTTTTTAGGAGGTGGTGTAAAGAACGTAACATTTCTTCCTCTACTACCTCGTCTGTAGCCCAGCTTGCCAAATTTTTACTTTACCCAGGATTTTTGAGAGGCCTTTCGACGTCTACGATAAAGGGTTACAGATCCATGCTGAACTCAGTATTCAAGCATAGAGGTATGAACATTTCCTCAGACCTGGACATTTCAGACTTAGTCAAGTCTTTTGACACCAGGAAACAGAAGTCTTAGCAGCCAGTGTCTTGAAACCTAGATGTAGTCTTACATTGGTTGTCAGGCCCGCCTTTTGAACCCATGCAAATGTCCTCCTTTAGGGATCTGTCTAAAAAGAGTCTTTTTCTTAATCGCTTTAGCCACAGCGAAAAGAGTCAGCGAGTTGCAAGCCATGGACGAACAAGTTGGTTTTTTTGCAAGAGACAGCTATTTGCTCATATATTTTAGGCTTCTTAGCCAAAAATGAGCACCCATCTAACCCTTGTCCTCATTCTTTTTCTGTCCAGAGTCTTGCAGGACTGGTAGGACCATTGGAACAAGAGAGACCATTATGCCTAATGAGAGCATTAAGATTTTGCGTCAAGAAACCCAAGAATATCAGGGGCTTCTCATAACCTCTGGTGTTCTGTCCAGAACCTTCTTGTCATCTCTCCAAGAATGCTTTCTCTTTCTTTTTGAGAGACATTATTGTAGAGTCTCACTTGGGAATTCGGGAGAATAATTTACCTTTGTTAAAGGTAAAAGCACAGGAAGTATGGGCAGTAGCCACTTCGTTGGCTTTTTAACGCTATTTCTCTTTAGTTACCATAATCCAATCGACTTATTGGAAGTGTCGCTCGGTCTTCGCCAGCTGTTATCTATGTGATGTTGAAACTGTGTTGGAGGACTACAGTACACTGGGTCCATTCTCCGTGGCTGGTGTGGCACTAGGGAATGAGGGGTAGGAGTGATCCTCCTATTTCTCTGTCTCCTAGTCTTGATTAAGGTTGCTGAGTTTTTGGGAAGCCGGAGGTATTTAGTATCTGGAGCACCCTCCAATCTTCATTTTTAATGGATGGGTAATATATGTTTTTTTAAATGGTGTACAGGTAATATAGTTTTATGTTTGTGTGTTAGTTGATGTCTATTTTTTGCCCAGGGCAAGAGCAATTGTTTTGTTTAAGCTTTGTCGAGTCATAGAAGCACTTCCTGACCACAAAGCTCCCACTGAAGTAGGGACAATCCTGATGCTACAGGTCATGTCCCTACAGGTTGAGATGAGCAACAACCAAGAGTCAGTATCTTTCTGCTCTTGCTCTCTCCCCAGGTAAGGTTACAACAAGCATCCCCACAGTGCTAGCTTTTCTTTTCTGTTTCAAGTGCATTTCTTTATAATGTTTTTGGAGTAGCACATGTCCATTCTTCCCACCTATCAATGTGGGATCAGCTATGTAATGACTTGGTAAGTTTCATATACTGTATAAAAATGACACTTGTATATAATAAAATAATGTTCGTATATACTTACCAAGTAATTACATGAACAGAGCCTGTCCCTTCTCCCCGCGCATGGACATAGAGCATAAACGAACAGAGCTCTTCAGCTACTTTGTACCTGTTCTTCCCCGAAGGTGGGCCGGCACTTACCTGCACCAAAACAAAAAGAGCACTACTGCAAATTTTCAGTTCTTAAGCTGCTGTTCAAATAGAAACTATAGCTATGTTATTACTTGGTGAGTATATATAAAACCTTATTTTATTATAAAAATGTCATTTTTGGGATTCTAACCATAGAATGAATTTGAAGGATTGTCAACTTTTATACAAAAGCAGTACAGTAATGTACAGTGCTAGAGGCTTGTGGAGGATGGTCCAAACTAACTCATACCAACTGTGGCTGGAAACTAATTTTTAAATGTTTTAGATAAGATAAATGACAGACAGCCATGTCCTTAGAGAAACTAAGCTCTCCAGATTCACCAGGGAAGTTGACATTTCAGACAGCGCTTGAACTGATAGGAAGCTAAATACCAGATCTTTGTGACCCACTCCCAGTTGAGCAGCAGATGGGCACCATAAGTATAACTAAATAATGATAATGTTCCAAGCTTCATTGACCAATCAAGCTGTTTTCAAAGAATGCTCTTTGTATACTGGGGTTTGTACACTTAGGAAAGTCCTCAAATTTTGTGAGTCATAAACAACTGCATTTTCAAAATATGATTAAGAAATAATTACATATTCAAATGGAACAATTCAGTTTTGGGTTCTGAAGATGTCAGATGTGCTCAAAACATAGATACAGTATTAGCAACAACATTCATCCAAAGTATGTTTTTTTGCATTACAGTATATTTATTTTGATCACAAGAACTATGACATGATTTTTTAATTTCCAGATGTTAGCACGGCAAAGACATTTGGAGGAAGAACGTTTGATGCAACATAAAGTGCGAGAACAGCAAAGACTTATAGAGGAGCAGCAGCAACAAAAACAACAGGCAAATTTGTTTAGGTTACAACAAGCTGCATTTATCGAGAAGCAGAGAGAAGAGCAAGAGAAGCAAGTAAAGTTACTAAGGCTTCAGAGGGAAGCTCTTATGCAAAAAGAAGAGGAGCAAGGCAATGTTAATGCAAGTTATATTTTCCACCGGTTATTATTTCTTACGCTTTATAGGGATTTGCTTGTATAATTAGATTAGCGAAATTAAACTTTCTGTTCATGTATTTTTCATCTTAAAATCTCACACAAGAATTTCCAGAAATGTAATGAGCTCAGGTTAAATTTGTGATGAAACCAGAAGATTAGCAACTTGACCCATATATTTTCACAGATATGAGGATGTCTTGTCTTTTAGTCATTGTGGGTTGCTCACTCTGAAGAGGATGTAGGTTATCTTGAAACAGAATACAATATATGCTGCCAGACCCTTAAACATTGTTTTTTGATAGCATACTGTAGCTGCTGTATGTCCTCAAAGGAGTTACACCCTCATGGTTCCCTCAGGGTTCCATAACACAGAACAACCAATCTCAAAGAATTCTTTTATAGTTGGTCTTGGCCAGAATAGTGCGTGTTGGCACAGCGATTGAATATAAAGGACTCAGGACAGGAGGCCTCTGTCTCCTGTCCATGCATCAATTTCCCCGGCTTTTTCTTTCATCTTACTCACACAGATGTGACAACAAAGCGTATGTCGGCTGTCTTCCCCATTACACTGTTCTGTCACAGAGTTCATTCGTCCCCAGTGTCTTGCTCCAATTACTGCAGTCATCACAACAATTTTAAAGCTAATTCAGGGGACCCCCACTTTTTTATGCTTCACTTTATTGCAGATTTTTGTGGAACATATCTTTCACGTTTACGCGGGATCTTTCACCAATTCGTGAATTTTTCTATGGACTGTATCCTTAAAATTATCACCAATTTGCTTTTTTTTCATAAAGCAACACTGTGTACTCACTAGTTACTGTATTTTTTCATATTGTATTCTTGACTAAATACAAATTTTTATAAAAAAGAATTACAGTGTACTTATAGTGTACTACTGTACATACAGTGTGCTGTGTACTGTATGTATAAAAAATTTAACTTTTACAGTACCTTTGGGAAATAAAAATACCACGTTATGCTGTACTACACTGTACTAAATGAAATTTGTACATATTTTCATAACATACTTAACTACAGTACATGTACTGTATACAGTATACAAAGTGAAGTTGTTTACACTACCTTCAGTACAGTAGGTACTGTATACTGTACTTGAAGTTTTGATCCATGTTGTAGCTTTCTTGGTACTGTACAGGTATTTGCAGAACTTGCCACAGCTACACACACAATCTAGAATAAAAAAAATTATGGAAACAAACTAAAACTCTTATAACTGCCTATTTTAATAGTTCAAACAAAGATATGCCATGGGCTGTCATCCTGGAGCACTTGAATATCATTTCAAGTTTATGATTAAGATTAAATCAGTGTTTAATGTTAATTAAAGATGATGATGATGAATTAGCTGTGCAGTCTGATGAATGACAATGATGATACTGTGTGACTGCGCAGCAAAGCAGAGGGGTTACATCTCCTCTGAGGGCACCTCTTTCCCTTCTGCAGGAGATGCTTCCTCCGCCAATTTTACCACTTGCAGTTCAGGGGTTTCGAGAGACTGGAGTGTCCTTCTTCTTCTTCTGCTTGATAAACATGGTGATAGGCAGTTGCTGTCGCTGCTGCTTCATTCTGACGAGGTTATTATAGGGTGTCATTACCCCTTCAGGTTCATTCCATTTGTTCCATATGAGCATCACCGGCTAAAATTTTATTCCACGCCTCCTTGAGCGTCCTCAAAAGTTCAGACAGAACTTCCAAAGACAGGCCCTCATCCTCCTCCACTTCATCCCCTGAACCTGGAATAGATATATACAGTACTGATGAAAACTTACGGAGGTAAATGTAAAACTTACTTTTCTGATAACTACTTAAATATGTAATGTTCTGTTTACAAAAGTAAGAGGTTCTTGTAAGAAGAAAATTTATCATTGTAAAATAATGTAAATACTGTACTATGGGATGGCTGTGAAACTGAATTACGTAATGTATTTTTGTAATAAAAGATAAAAAAAGTACCTGGAGTGTCTTCTTCCTTGCTGGCAGACTTCATCAGCTCTTCCAAATCCTGGTATGTCAGGGGGTCAGAGTAGGCATCAATGAGGATGTCGACTTGTTCCGAGGTGAAGTCATCAAAGCTTTTTCCACCAAGCTGCCTCGCCAATGGGACTGCCTTACCATTGGCCGAATGTTGAATTTCTTCAGGAGAGAAGCCCTTGTATAATTATTAACACACTGGCCTTAACTTCTTCCAGCATGAATTAAGGCTCTTTCTTCATCTCCTTCAACGATTTGCAGATGACGGACAGACGTGGCAATCATGAATATAAGCCCAATACCCCTTCAGCGTAAATTCACTGTCATCGTCCATTGTTTGAAGAAGTTCTGGGTGTAGGGTGCCTTGAAGGCACGGGTTACTCCCTGGTCCATAGGCTGGAAGAGATGGGTGGTGTTGGCAGGGAGGAACTTGATTTGGACTCCCTCGCAATCAAGATTCTCAGGGTGGCCACCAGCTCTATCCATAATCAGCAGCACCTTGAAGTCCAAGCCCAAGGCAATGAGATAGTCCTTTGCTTGTGGGATGCTCTGATGGAGCCAGGTATTCGTAAGTTGTTTGGTGATCCAGGCCTTGGAGTTTGACATCCAAAACACTGGCAGCTAGTGTTTGTTCTTATTCTTGAGGGCCCTGGGGTTGGCAACCTTGTAAATGAGGCCTGGTTTCATCATGAGGCCAGCAGCGTTGCCACACATTAAGAGTGTAACTCTGTCCTTCTGGGCCTTGAATCTGGAGGCTGTGGCTTCATCCTTCATGAGGTACGGCTGTGAAGGCATCTTTTTACAGAATAAGGCAGTCTCATCCGTATTGAACACCTGAAAGAAGGATTAAAATTATTAAATAAAGTACAGTAAAGCTAAAGACAGTTAAAATTGTATAAAACAAAGGAGTCCAGTTAAAGAAAAAAAGTAAAATTGTATCAATTTAAAACCAACCTATTCAGGATGGTAACCACCATCGCTGATGAGCTTCTTGAAGTACTCTGGATAAAGCAATGCCACTTGCCATTTCACCATGCAGCAAAACGCTCTTCAGATTGTACCTCTTCAAGAAATGGTGGAACCAATCATGGCTGGCTTGAGTACAGTGCAGTATTGTATTATTAAAATAGTTTAACCATGCATGTGAGCCGATTAATGGCTCTCATTTTTATTTTGAAAATAAATATATGCTAAAAGGCACACAGTATGCTTCGACGCTGAGCATGCACACATTAAATACATTTACGTACGTTAAATCTTTGAGGAACTGTTGAAGGTCCTGCCTGTGGCTCTTCCTCTTCTTTGAAGCCTGCGAAGTTGTTGCTGACTTCTGTGTCGAAGCTGTTGCCAACTTCTGTGTCGTCGCCAAACAAAAACAAATCTACTTCACCAGACAAACCTTCTGTTTCGTTGCCAGTCAAAAAACGCTGCTATAATTGCTGTTTCTTCTCGCAGATAACTGTACTATCTAGCGGTACCCCCTTACTCATGCAGTCCTCTTTCCAGTAAGCTAAAGACATCCCCTTCGTGATGGTTTTGTCTTGCCCAGTGGATGTCTTCTTGGCACTTTTACCCAAGAAGTGTCCTTGTACAGCCATCCTTATATCCATCTCTCTCTTCTTGATGTACCTGAAAATATTCAGAACCTGTCAGAATAATGAAGTATATTGTAAAATTTGTATATTATGTACAGTACAGTATATCCTATATACTGTACAGTATATATGTACATTACTGTAAACACTTTCGTCAGTAAATGGTAATTGATTAATTGCCTCATTGTACTCTCATTCAGTGAATAATGGCGTGCTACCTAATAACTTCATCGCTCTTTCAGCATATCCAGGGTTTCAACTGTTTTTTCCTAATGCCATGAACTTCTTCAGACGCTTAGGCTCTTTGCCAGATAGTCAAAGGGGCAGGGCGTTTTGGAGGCACCTTAAGGCACGATTAACAACTGTACATGACAGTAAACACAGTAAGCGAACAGATTGCAAAAGAGCTTATTGCTGAACACAGGAATTGCACGGGGTGGTCTATGAAGATGCTGCCTTGTAGCATCTCACAGTTTCTGTACTCCAAGGAAAGTGAATGGTGCATCTGGATTGGCGGCTTTACAAAATGTCAGCCAGTGGCGTGTCAGGTAGCATTGCGCCTAGGTATTTTACCAAGAACCCATTATCTGTTTCACGATCTTTGTTTATTGCCTTGGGTTAAGCATCTTTAAGAAAAAAAATATATTTTGTTGATATTCAGCTGTGTTTACGTACATTAATATTACTGAAATGTGTGAAAATTAGTACAGTAAATAATTTTTTTATCGTAAATGTATTTGTACATAACCACAAAAATACCAACATGACATAACAAACCTAGCATCCTGTTTGGAAGAACGTGTCCTGTCCTTCTAAACTACCCATATATGTGCTATACAGTAGTACTATCCTAAAATATGTACTCTACAGTAAATATCACCTCAAAATGTCAATAAAATGTATGTACATTATGCAAAGTACAGTAGACAATGTGCAAAGTTACAGTAAGCAAAAGAAAATAGGCATGTATGGATTATGGGGGATACTTAGAGTAACAGTTGTAGGAAGGTACGTAATGTTGTAAGTGGACTTTGAAATGATGTTGGGGTGTTTTGGGATGATAGTTTAAGGCAAATTTTTTTTAACTGTTAACTTGGGCTATGAACTGTTAAAATAAGTAGTTAAAAGCATTTTAGGAATGTATGTAGTTAAGAGTAACTGTTGTAGGAAGGTAATATAAGATGACTTTGGGTGCTTTGGGATGATGGTTTGGAGTGTACAGATATTTTTGTTTGAAATTATATTAAATTGTTTTAGTATGATCATTTAAGGTATATTTTTGTTTGAACTATTAAATTAGTCCGTGACCTGTTAGAATAAGCCGTTTGTAGCATTTTAGTGTAAGGGGTACAGGGTATTTGTCAGTTATAAGTGTTTTTAGAGAGGGAGCAGTGTACATAGGTATAGGACCCAGTGAAAAGTTCTAGTTCCTTAAAATTTTAACAGGTAGGCTTACATATTTGTTAAAATTGGGAGCCAGTAGGTCTCCTGCAAGGTGAGCAGTTAGGATTAGATCTCTAGGCTACGCTGTAATCGCTGTGCTGTATTTTTTTATTCCTGTATGAAAAAGTGATAATTAGCATTATTAGGTTAATAGTGCATTAGTTAATGACTTTTTAACACTGATAGATAATTTGATGTTACTGAAAGGCTAAATCAGGTGAGTCTAACTTCTTGTTTACGAAACATAACATTGCTCGTAGTTCCCAATCGTGCTTGGCTTACAAGCCCTGGTGTTTACTAAAGGCCAGTATTTCCTTTGTAGCATATTATAATCAAACTAAATGGATTTTGTGATATAGAAAGTTCCCTGGGTATCCTTAATATTGGGGGTCTTTCCAAGTGTTGAAGGAAATAATTCATGCGGGTCTAATATTGATGTTACTTGTTTTAAAGATTGTTGTGACGCTCTTCTTTTTCCAATGGGAATGTGAAAATTATTTTTTGTGATGGTAAAACAATATCAACCTTAGCATCGACATCTAGAGAGGAAAAAGAAAATTTAGGTACAGCCATATATGTGCATAACAAAGAATGTTATGACAAAGTACCAGTAAACTGTACTGACTTGCAAATATCACATATTAAAATTGAATAAAAAACGATAATTATGTAATTTATAATTTATATATACAACCAACCAAATAAAAATTATGACACTGATAAGCTTAAAGATTTGCTTAACAATCCAAGGAACCTACATCAGTAGTAGATGATTTTAATGCTCACAACCCAGTGTGGGACTGTAATTGTACAGTCTCAAATAGAGCAGGAAGTGAAATACTGTAGAAGAATTCATGGATTCAAATGACATGTACTGTATAAATGATGACAAAGTAGACTCGACTCTATGTACAAGTGTAGTAGATAGATGAGATTGGAATACAGTTGATGACTTGCACACCAGTGATCATTTCCCAATATTAATTTCATTATTACAAAATAATCCTGCCAAGCGTGTCACTTATTACAACATACATAAAGCCACCATTTGAGTATATAAAAGATCATAATGAAACTAATAAATTTCTTGTTGATTTCATTAAAAATGCTGCTGATAAAGCAATACCAAAGTCAAAATCTCATCCAACAAAACACAAAGTTCCATGGTGGTTTGATAAGACAAGAGAATTAATAAAAATAAAATGCTCAATAGGGAGATGCTTAGATAATTTGAATAAAAAATTCAGTAAAATGAATAAAACATTATGGATATTAGAATGAACTACAAAAACTGACTGTATTATTACTAGAAATTGATACATTAAAACCTCTGTACAACAAAATATCTGCAAAATTTAAAAAGTAATTCAAGGAAGAATCATTTCACGGGGGAAATATGTATCAAATGTCTAATAATACTCCCACACAAAAAATATGGGAAAAATTCATGAAAATAAATGGTACCCATTTTAAATCATCTAGACATGCTATGTAGATGATGAAAAATACTTGATCCGAAAGAAATAAATAATGTAATAAGAGAAAACTTAACTAATATAAGTAATGATAAGTATTTAGATGAACACTTCTACACAAAGAAAAATTATATAGAATTAATACAAATAAATTTGAAACAGCAGAAAATATATATTTTTACAATAAATTTAATATGGAAGAATTGTAGTATGCTCTCTTGAACAGCAAAAAATCTGCTTCTGGAGGTGACAATATTTGTTGAGTTGATCTGCCACTTAGCACCTTTGGCTAAGTCATACCTGTTACAGTTTTATAATCATTTATGGATTCGGAATTTATTCCCTAATGAATAGCAAAATTCTGTAATACTTTACTTCCCATCCCCAAACCTGGAAAAGATCCTTGTCCAGTCAAAATATTGCAAAAAATTGTTTTATTGCATTAATTTGTTGTTTCATGTGTAAATAACCATATAACAAAAGTTTACCAAAATTGGGTTACCGAAAATGGGTCAAAATGGCGTCATGGTTGATGGCCACCTGTGCCACTAGAAACACCTAATATTCCGGTTAGGAAGGCAATTAGCTCTTCCATACTTTGATAAGTGGTAATTTCAGTGAACAAGTGACTTTACAAATATATAAATAACGTTTACCCCATTATTCAAGGCTTACGGAGGAAACACGACTTAAACATTTTCAGAGATCTTGCTTGGATCACAGTACTGCATTAGTGACAACAGTAACTGTCACTGCAACATTAATTATTGTGATATTAACATGGAATGAGTTGAGGTAAGAGTTTGATATACAGTATATATATATATATATATATATATATATATATATATATATATATATATATATATATATATATATATATATATATATATATATATATATATATATATATATATATATAATCTCATATATATATACATACATATATATATATATATATATATATATATATATGATATTATATATATATTTACAAATAAAAATATATTTATATATATATATATATATCCATTATATATATATATAGGTATGATATTGATATTAACAAATTAGCATTGTATTCCCTTGTTATCCAGAGGAGACCAAGCGTCTTCTAAAACACCTCTTTCATCTAAAAAAAGATGGATATAAGTTAGAAATGATAGACATTTTTAAAGATTTTGTGAAAATTGATAATTCATTTATATATCCATACATAAACACACACGCATACACACACACACACACACACACACACACACACACACACACACTAATATATATTATATATATATATATATAGTATATAGGTGATATATATATATATATGTTTGTGTGTGTACGGGACCTTGTCATAAACTAGATTTGTCTTTGTCAAAATGAAAAATTGAAACAAAGTTTATATTGATGCTGTGATAGAAACCAAGAAAGCCCAACTATGAGCAAAAAGAAAAGTTATTTGAAAACTTACCAAAAGTTTTTCCAATTTACAATTGAATGAGGAAGGTCTTCCATTTGGGAATTAGAATTCTTTTACAAATTTACTAGGGTTTAATTTATCAGAGACTTTACTAGTAAACAATGAGGACAACAAAACAACAGGATAACTAAGGGCAGAAACATTAAAATTAGGACACTTGGAACAGTAATGCAAAATGATTGGCAATAAGCAAGTTGATTAATAATGGGGCTAAACAATGAGACAAAATCAATCAGTCCAATGATAAAATAACATTTATATCTTGCCTGATTAGCCAAATAAAAAGTCTCAGATAATGCAAATGATGGAACTCAGGATGGGAGAATAATTTTTCCATGAACATTTACAAGAAACATCAATTTGAGTAATGAGGCAGTGAGGTATAATCAACCAGGAGAATTTTCAGGATTTTTGGGTGGCAGGCGGAAATACTGAAAGGAAAGGATGCGATCTGTCCGCTTGTCTCTCCTGAAAGAGACGTCCCAGATTAACCACAGACACACACTGAAGGGAATGGAATCCCCCGATTTATAAATGGGGATACTAAACACTTGAATATTAACCACTATAGATAGCCCAGCAGATATTATAATGAAATTAATGGAAGTAGCAACTGCACAATCTGGGAATCTTGGGAACTGAATCTGGGTTGGGCTCTAACAATGAAATATAGAATTTGTTGCACTCACACAAAGAGAAAATTAACACTGGTATTGATAAAAAATAGCCCTTAAATTGCACTGGGGAGGGATAATTGATGATTATCACGTGGATCTTTACTGGAATCAAGACTGGTCTTAAAAGGCAAGTTCCAAGGGACCACCTGGGCTGCGGGTCAGGAGGACTTAACAAAAATCTTTGTGGGAAAGGAGGACCTTCCAGACGGAGGAATGGAAAAATCACCTCTAGTGATTTCAGAGGGAGGAAAGGGCTGGCTACTGGCACCTGACTGACTACTTGCTAATCAAAATAAACTTGATCTAACAGTTGTTGATAAGACACAATCGATTATCCATCTCTGAATGGTAGTTTTCACCGTCAGCGTGAAGGAACCACGTAACAGACTGCGTCTCTGACTGGTCTCAGGAGGCCTCTGACCCCATCTCTGAGAGATGCGCTTGGGAATCTTGGGGCTTGTTTGTGTAAAAAAAATTTAGGCCAATGCTGACCTGCTGTGGTAAAGTCAGCAAGGCCTTTCAGCAAAAAGAGTGGAGGAAAGGATCCTAAGATTAGCTGTATTTTGGTTAAGATCCTTTTAGGAAGGAGGCTAATTTTTGCCCCACTATGTCCCTTACTGCTGGCAATATCTAACTTTTATCTGACATCATGTGATGGGGTGAAAAGGGGATCTACATCCTTTTGGGCTGCAAATCAGGTGAGTGGGGGAGGGATTCTGTTGGTGAAAACTGGCTTTAATGGCTGTTCTCTGTTTCAAAATAATCTTGCTTTGGGAACCCGCCAATTTCCGTAATCGACAGTCAGATGAATAGCAGATTATTTCAAAATTAAATAGTGCACTGAAATTTACAGGAGGGAGGGATAAATCTTCTGACAGGTCCCCAAAACTGGCCCTTCACACCCTTTCGGTGTGAGGGTCTTAGCTAATTCTTCCAGGTTGGGGTGACCCACATAAGGTGGATTGTGGCTCTGGAACAGATCCATCTAAAGGAACGGCTACTAACATTTGCTAGGATGACGGAGGGAAACCTACGCGGAGTAGACAAATGCACACTGTAACACCTAACCTAACCTAATCTACTATCCCCCGCGACTCTGGCACTGCCAGCAGACTGGCACTAACAAATGGCAACCATGAACTTAGGTTCGGCACAACCTGATTTTAACACGCAACAAATTGAAACAATGAACTAACCTGAAGGGTGATTCCAATGTATGATTAAGTAATGTATCAGTTTGAGTCTAGAAAGTGGGTTGGAAGGAGGTTAGGTAGAACTGCTGAAACATTGTAGTACAAAGGCCTAAGTGGTTTTGGTTAATGCTATCCCCCCAGGGCTCAGAGGTCACACAGGCTACCCTCTCTGGGCAGGTGCCAGGAGGGGGCTCTGAGATGGAAGCGGCACTGTTGCCAACAGGCACGAGTGCCAAGAGAGCTTATGGCTCTGTCTTTAAGAGTGAATTTCTTTAGGAGACCTTTTCTTCTTCTTGACATTGGCCTCGGGTCTGGCACAGGCCATTTAGGGGCTTTTAGGATACTGACTCTGAAGAACGGCCAGGAGTGCTGTCAGGCAAAGCAGGATCAGGGGCAGCCTCAGGGGCTGATGGCTGGCCTCTCCTTCGGCTGCTGCGACAACTCTTTCCTCGAGGGGAAGAGAACCAGTGTCTGTGTCCTGGCGGACAGGTTCACTGGGTCGACCAGAAAAGAGGTAATGTCCAGGCCTGCCAGAGGGTCTTCCTCAGCAGGTGGAAAAGAGGAAGAAGAAACATCATGGGGTCGGAGGTTCGACACTGTCCGCGATGATCCCAAATTATCCAAGATTTGGTGGATCTCCGTGGGAGGATCCGAGTGTTGTACGGGGGACCGGCACTGGCACTAATATCAGGGCCAGGTTCAGACGCTTGGCAGGGAGCATCCCGCCAAGATGGGTGGAGCTTGGCACTGACCAGTGCTGAGCAAGTTGGCACTGGCATAAATTGGTGTCAGACAAAGCTGAAGGGGACCTGGGGATCGAGACCCCTCGGTGTCCCTGGCGTGATCTGGGACAGCGATTCCTGTCTTAATGAGAGGGTTGGGCCTCTTGGTTGGTGGAGTTGGGAACAGCTAGCCTAACCTGGGGCACTTTGTGCCCATCTCTCGGATTGCCCGTTTTGTTGCAGGTCCTGCAGCGGTAATTTGTGCGATTCTGTTGTGATGAGGGAGTAAAACGTTGGTGGAGTCCGAGGGCAAGACCAGCTCCATCCTAGCCCTGGAATGTGTTTGATGCTGGTGCCCAAGGGTCCGGTTCGCTTCCATTGGTCCCTGAATGGAAGGTTGGGTTGACCTGGTGGCACAGCTGTCACAGAGGCTGTGTCTTGCTCAGGAGGTCTTCCCACGGCCTCACTGGTGGAGGCAGTCAGGCAATAGAATGGCTTTGGGGTTGGGGCATCCCCAGAGGATGTCCCGTCCTAACTAGGAATTCCCTCCATGCCTGATGCGGTTCACGCGGTGACGCCCATAGGCGGTGAATTTCAATGCTCCAGTCGGTAATCACCCCGGAGTGAGACTGTGGGGAACAGTTATGGACTGCTGGTCTACCCAGGTTACCGTCCACCTGACTTCCTCATCTATGAAGGTGGGGCTGGCACTTTGGCCTCCTCGATCAGGCTATTATCCGAGCCCGTGTCGGCAGTAGTTGGCGATTAGGTTCACTATTAGGCAGACTCATCCAGAGGGCTATGGTGACGGACTTTGTCCAGATCCGCTCAGGGTGAGCCTTTTCTGGCGGCTCAGCCAGAGAGGTTGGTACTGATCAGGTGGACATGCCTGGGAGCGACCACATGTTTTGGGCATGCAGGATACCCTTAGGTCCAGAGTGTCCTGAAGCTCCACAGTCTGGCAAGGGCCCAGGGGATAGGATGATTAGCCAAAGCAGTGACGGTGTGCTGGGAAGCTGGTGCTGAATTAGGAGAGGAAGAGGGATGGTTATTGGTAGGCTGCCGAGGTTGTTGCCCGGTGGATTACTGTCCCTGCAGTGGCAGTCTGCTTCAGCATGACCGTACTTCTTGCAGATGGTGCGTGGAAGCTGCTAGGTGGTCCATTTTTGGGGCGAATGAAGGCCAAGAGGTATCCGGGTGGTACTATTTGGGCTGCAAGGTGCTGTGGGAGGGTTTTACATTTCCCAAGCATCAGCTAAGCGGCAGGCTTTTCTTGAGGGTGGCTGGCTGCTTATCACTAAGATACACAGCCAGGGGTAAAGGCGCACACTGGAAGAGGTCCTCCAGCATGGTCGGTTGAACCACTCCTCGAATGTGTTGCACCACAGGGATTGAACTTGGGTCCCAGTCTGACAGTCTTGTGACAGGCCCATTCGGTCCAGGACCAGCCTCTGCGCCTCCTTGGCCATACCTCGGAATCGTTGTCTCCACCTCTCAGGAGTAATTTCCAACGCCCCTAGTAATGGCCTCCCGGACGGCAGCCATGTCCCTCATGTTGATCTCTTTCCAATGCTCGGTGGCAGCCTTAGGGTTACCCGTCCGGGTGCTTGGTCCGCAGTAAGGCCCTCTCAGCCAGGCTAACGTCATAGGTCTTGAAGAGCAATTCAATCTCTGCGAGCCATTGTTCTGGCAACTTCTTCTGTCCATTTGCCAATGAGGTCATTGACTGTCGCGAATAGAGCTGTATTTGCAAATGGGGTGAGGCTGGATGCTTGTTGGGCGAGGAGAGCTTGGTTTTCCTTCTTGGCTCTCTCCGCGAGCTCCTTGTCTGGAGAGCGCCAGATCACTTTCCTTGAGGGCTCAGGTCCTGTCGTCTCCTGTCTTCTTCTTCCCTCCTCTGCTCGGCTTCTTGCTACCTTCTTCGCTCCTCTCTTTCTTCTTCTCTCTGCTGCTCGGCTTTGCTGCCTTTGCCGCTCTTCTCTTTCTGCTTCTTGCTGTCTTTGTTCTTCTTCATACGAAAGAAGAGCTTCTCAGCAATCTGGGAGTACAAACTTTTGAAGGGCCTGGCCAGAAAGAACCTCCTCCTCCCTATATTCCTAAAATATTGGTGCTCCTCTATGTTGACATCTTGCTTGTGGGGAAGGGGCTGAGTGAGTTACTTGGGTGTTCCTGGAGGAAAAGGTTTTGTGGATGATGAGGAAGTGTCCTTCAGATTAGTGGCACTTCAATGAGTGGCACCTTTGAATGAGGTGGCACTGTGGATGAGTGTGCCAAACCGATGGTCACACTAGGGAAAGCGTTCTTGAAGGAAGTCTGAGTCCTTATGGTAAGAAACGCTAGCAAATGGAGTGCTAAGAACGTAAAAACCTGAAGGCTCTATGGTCCTTATGGCGGATGCACTGTTAATGAGGTGTTCTAAAGGAGCTCCGGTCCTTATGTGGTGCAAACATCAGGTTGTATGGCACTCTGTTTCTTCAATGCAGGTGCAGTGGCCGGCAAAAGAGGTTGTTATGGTTGGGTGGCACTGTGGTGCCTCACAGCGCAGTCTGTGGAGCAATGCAAAATGTCAGTGCATGAATTGGTACTGAAGGTGAAAACCCTGCCTGAGCAGAAGGTAACTAGGGGAGTAAAAGGTAAATGAGAGACTCCAACAGAAGGGAAGAGCATAGGGAAAGTGAAAAGAGTGGAAGATAAGTGCTTCAGTGATTGGGTGAAGGAAAGCAGTGAAACCAGATTAGTGGTACTGAGAGAAATGGAAACTGCATGTGACACTCAAGTGGGTAGCTAGTTATGAGAACTAGGGGCGCTGCCTGACATGAGGACAGGTATCTAAAAACAATAGGCAAACACAATGTGCAGTGTTTTTAGCACTTGCAACAAGCACGTCTGAGATAAGATACACCCCCACTCCCGCACTCCAGTTGAGAAACACATCACGGGTAAGATATATATGCCTTTATAGCGCGATAAATGGTTTGAGCTGAAGCACTTGGAAAGAGAAAAGGTTAGTGTGCTTATTCGTTAAACACAAGTGCTCAAAATACAGCGACTGTGTATATGATAAAATTTAAATGGGTAATGAATTTGAAATTCCCTGATTAAGTATTAAGTATTAATTCTTTGTATCTGCCTTATAATTTGTGAGTTGGTTCCCAAACTTGTAAGTAAATGATGTCAGTCCCGTGTTAAAATGAACGAATCCCAGACAATGAATCTTGAAGGGGGAGAAGGGAAAAAAAATTCTCTCTCTCTCAGTGAAGCGTTATGTAATGGCACTTATTTGTTATGAAATTTTAATCACTTGCAGAAGGGAGGAGGAAGCAACAGGGAGAGAAAAATAAATTGTGGTTGCAAAATTACGTTAAGGTGTAAGTCTTTATGGAATGGCTACTGTCAAAGAACTGCATCAAAATTAGGTATGGAACGTAAGGGTGTTTCAAATTGTTTCACAAAGTTTCCCCAAAGTTCCTCAACGTGAAAGCACACAAGGAGGGGGCTTGTTTCTCCACAAAATAACGTTGTGGGAACGAACTGCTCAATGGAACAGCTGATCGGGAGGCTCTTGCTTTGTCATGCGACAGGATGAAGTGGAATTGGATAAAAAAAATAAAAAAAAAACTGCACTTTCTTGCTAAATGTGGGT
>NC_089798.1:11934561-12084561 GCF_040412425.1 Macrobrachium rosenbergii
GCAATTAAGACATTTAACGTAGAGTGAGGCAATGCAGATTTTTCCAGGCCAGAGCTTTGTCACAAGTGAGCAGCATTTTCTCCTTTTGCTGATGAAGCATCGCTGCACAATATTATAACAGGTGTAAACGCAAATGAGGATGTGAGCGTCCATGACCTGTTTACTATTGGCAAGGAAACACTAGCAAAGATGGAAGGACAGTCGGTGTTTTCCTTTTTATACAGAAGGAACATGAAGGCAAAGACCTTGGCATCAGCGTCAAAAATCAGAATTGGCGAAGACAGAGCAATAGACTCAGCTTTGTTGTTCTAAAGGTTTCTTGTGTCTCAAACTGCAGAGCTTTCAATTGATGAGATTATGAACTACGAACTTTCGCCTTATCCTCAAGCACTCTTTGAACAAAACATGTCTTATGGAAGGCAGACAAAGCACAACTGATGCAGGCTCTTAAAGCCCATGTCACAGCCTGAAGCAGAACACAATGTCGTAGATGGAGGTTCCCTTCTTCGTCGGTTGAAGTGGTCTGACGGAAGGACCTACACCTCCATTGCCAACGACTATGCAGCATTCACAGTGAAACACTATGGCAAGGCTACGGTAGTCTTCGATGGTTACAGTGGTGATCCAAGTACAAAGGACAGTACACATCAGCAAAAGACAAAATCGTGACGGTCATAAGGTGAATATCACTGAAACAACAAAATTCACTGGAAAGATGGAGGGTTTCCTTTCTAATAACGAGAACAAACAGACACTGATCCATATGATTGCCGACTGCATAAAAATCAGAGGATGTCATGTGATACATGCTATGGGAGATGCTGACTTGGACATTGTGAGGACAGCAGTATCAATGTCATCTGAAAAAACTACCATGTTCATAGGCGAGGGCACAGATTTGTTAGTGCTACTGCTTCAGTATGCATCTCCCAGTGATGGTAAACAGCTCTACTTCAGGTCAGATAAAGGGAGTCCTACTGTAGTGTATGACATAAAGGTCATAAAGCAAGTTCTTGGTAACGAGATCTGTCAAAGTTTGCTGTTTCTGCATGCGTTCACAGGATGCTATACCACTTCGAGGATATTTGGAATTGGAAAGCAGTCTGCTCTGCAAAAGCTGATTAAAGGTGATACAATCCTGCAAAGATGTGCAAAGATCTTTAGTACACTTGGACAAGATATGGATGTTATTGTAGACTCTGGGTGTGCACTCGTGGTGTCTCTGTTCAATGGCAAACCTGGGGACAACCTATCTGCTACCAGATATAACTGTCTTTGCAAAAAAGTGAGTGCGGCAAAAAGCTTTGTGACACCTGAATGACTGCCTCCAACATCTTCGGCTACAAAGTATCATTCTCTGAGAAGTTATCTCCAGGTCATGCAATGGATGGGCAAGGGTGATGATATGGACGTCACTAAATGGGGGTGGAGCCTACAAACCAACAAACTAGCGCCAGTGATGACTGACACTGCACCTGCACCAGAAACACTCCTGAAAATGATTTGTTGCAGCTGTTCTGGTGTTTGTAACACACACCCAACGTTGTACTTGTCGAAAGCATGGGCTAGACTGTTCCCATGCATGTGGTCAATGCCAAAATGGCCACTGTTACAACATGCATCATGATTTAGTATCAGATGATGAAGGGGAAATGTGAAATATGGAGATATGAAGCATTAGTCGCCATATTTGTATGACGCCATTTTGAACCCATTTCCAGTACCCCAACTTTGGTAAACTTTTGTTGCATTAATGTCCACACATAAAAGAATAAATCAACACCATAAAACAATTTCTTGCAATTTTTTTAGGTTTGTTGCCTACTTTGACTAGACTATCCCGGTATAAAGTGAATAATTACAGACCAATTTCTTTAACAAGTTGCCTATGCAAATTACTAGAGAAAATGATAGATGCTTAACTGACGTGGAACATTTGAGAATATAGAATTTTGACTCCCACTCTGGGTCACAATGTAATAGATCTACATTAGATTCTTTGTCTAACTTAGAAGATCAGATATGTAGAGGATTTGGATGAAAACAAATTACTGTAGCTATCTTTTTTGACATTGAAAAGGCATATAAGTACGATACTACATGGAGGTATGCAATGTTAAAAAAATTGCATCCGTGGACATTTACCTAAGTTTAACTAAAATTTACTGACAGATTGCAATTTTCAGGTGAACGTTGATGATGTTTTGTCAAAAACATTTCCACTTGAGAATGGTGTCCCACAGGGAAGCGTCCTTAGTAGCACACTGTTTACTTTAGCAATAAATGACATCAGTAATAATCTATGTATTGGAATTAAAAGTAACCTGTATATGGATGATATTGCCATATATTATTCAGCATCTTGCATAAAACATGCAGAGTGAATCATTAATAAAACCTTAATAAAATGAGATAAATGGACCTCATCTGTAGGCTTTCAATTATCTATACATAAGACTTGAGCAGTCTTGTTTTATAAAAATAAAACGTGGAAGAAAGGTGAAGAAATAGATATCAAAATCAGAAATCATACTACAATCTCCCCCCAGGATTTGCGGGGGGATAGGGACCACAACCACCCGTGAGTAGCTAAAATCCACAAATACTTGACCCCCCCCCTTGTAAAAATGCTTATGACTGCTATTTTAATTGTTCAAATACCAAATACCCCTCTAAAAATGCTTAAAACTGCCTCTGTCAATAGTTCAATCACTAAATATACCTTAATCTATCATCTTACACCAAATATACCTTAAACTATCATCTTAAAACACTAATATCATTTCAAATTCATCTTACAACATTACCCTTAAAGCTATATGGCTCACAGCTGTGTGTGAAACTAATTAAGAGAGAGAGAGAGAGAGAGAGAACGAAAGTACATTTGCACATTAAAAATATTTAATAGGCTAATGACAGTACATACACAAAGGTAAACACAGATTAATTCACAAAACTAGGTTGTAAGAATATACAGTATCAGTAAACAGTAAACTAAAATCAATCATAAAAAAGAGGGATCACACCCTCACAGAGCATCGAAGCTACAAGCCAATCAGCATTTAGTAAAGTTGATACCCTGCTATATGATTGGTTGCTATTAACTCTTCCAACCAATAGCGTCTCGTGCTACAAGCCAATCAGCATTGAGGTAACATACCCTGCTGTGTCATTCCTACTTCCAGCCAGCCCTATCTATCTATCTATCTATCTATCTATCTATCTATCTATCTGTCTGTCTGTCTATCCGTCCATCCATCTCTCACATTCTACCAGAATCCTTTGTGTAAAGAGAGAGAGAGAGAGGTGCTGAACTGTGTTATGTTTACATCGGTTAAAAATGTCTGGACGATGATTTGTTTTATACATATTACGATGATAATAGATCAGTATATATATATATATATATATATATATATATATATATATATATATATATATATATATATATATATATATATATATATATATATATATATATATATATATATATATATATATATATATATATATATATATATATATATATATATATATATATATATATATATATATATATATATATATATATATAAATATATATATATATATATATATATATACATATATATGTACATATAGTATATATGTATATATATACATATATACAGTATATATATGCATATATATGTGTAACTGAATCACGAAAATATGGAATGTGATGAATATATAAAAAAAGATAAAATCCATGAAGAAAGCGGAAACACTGGAGTTTTTCTAAGTCTACCTACTATCAATAGAAGGAGAAAGCCCATTTGTGGCGACCACAGATCCTTCTGACCATTTTGCCCAGACCTGGTTTGATCTTTAATCTATGGGTGACAGAGGAGAAGAAGCAGATTTGAATGGTGGAGTTTAAAATCCTTTAATTTGCAGCATGACGAAATGAATAAACAAAGACTCTTCACTTGTTGTAAAACTTTGTCTATAAATGAATTTCTTTCCTTGTTTGCCAATACAGTTCCCATGATGGAAAAATGTCCACATTTTATCTATATTTATCTTTGCTTTTTTCCCTAAAAACCAGGCATGATTTCTCCGTTTCTTTGCTAGACAAATCTGTTGCAAATTAGTTTTGATATCTTCGTTGAGCCAGTTCTGATTGATGCTTTCAAATTCCATTTTCTTTTATTTAATAACGGACCTGCAACATTCGTTCTTTGATGAGCCAACATAACTCTCCAAGACATCTTGGGCATTCAAATTTGTAAGATTATAACCCATTTGACTTGATAAAGGTCTGTATCTTGACCCAAGTTATAATGGCAGCAAAAAGCCAAGTTTGTCATTTTCTTCCCTAATCTTTAGTGGATTCATTAGGTATTAAATGGTCTTGAGTCTTTAAAATGGTTTGAAGTCCAAACTAGCTTTTTCAATTATTTGTTTGACTTGACAGAAGGGATTATAAAGGAAACTAATTGAAAGTACAACTGCCAAAACAGGATTAAATACTTAAGTTTTTACAAAATTGATCAACCGTTCAGGAGCAGGGACAGGACAATTAAAAGTTATACAGGTTTTAGGAACATAAAATTTTTAGTACAACATAATCAGAACTTTTTGCAAGATGAACATTTTTACCAAAAAAAAAATTATATTAAACAATCTTGTTAACTATTTTATAAATAATCTTTCATATCTGGGTATGAATTTTTGTCTAAAATATTCCAGTGCGAAAAAAAATTATTTCTAAAATTCAGCAAAAATATAAATTTTATGCCAACAACGTTCATTTTGCCCTAAATGTTTATATTTTATGGTAGAATGTATAAGTCGGAGGGCTCTAAAAACAAAAAAAAGAGTTGTTATGAAAAAAAATTAATTTTAAAAGAAAAGAAACGTAAGTCTAAAACTATAAATGTCAGTTAATGAATTAAGGCCTGTATAAGCCAACTTTTTCTATAAAAGAAAAAACTGATGTCCACTGAAAAATTGATGGGGAAGAAACAGCGCTCTGCCGGCGTATGGTGATTTTACGCTAGAAAAAAAAGCTAGTGTTATTTTCAGTCTCCTGCTCAATAGTAAATCTAATGTTGAAGAATAATGGTCTAGAGCTTTTAAACAACAGTTTCATTTTGGCGTTATAAATTGAGAAAAAAAAAGATTGACATTGTAGCTCAAAAGCTTTAAATAGGGAATGGATTATTTGTGAGAAACAAAATATCTAAATATTGATATATAAAACAATGAAAAACAAATAATATAAAAATTTATAGAAAAGAGGGTAGAATATGCATATATATGTGTAACTGAATCACTAGAAAAAGTTTTTTATGGAATCGGTTATTTTTCATATAAATTACTTTGATAAAATCGAAAATGAAGGAAAAGTTGTAGAAACACTGAGTCAAGTGGCTTTGGTAACAGGCCAGTTTCATTTTGACGTTATAAATTATAACGAAAAATTTATTAGCAGTTGTCAGCCCATTTGCGAGCTCAAAGGCTATAACAGATCCGAATGGACCATTTTAAGCCATTCTCTAAATATTGATTTAAAACAATGAAAAACTTTAATCCAGTTGGGAAAGATTTATAGAAAAGAGGGTAAGAAAAGAGTGATTTGGGTAGAATTATTTAGAAAAAGTTTTTTTAAAGCAGTTATTTTTTTGAAATTACTTTGTAAATATCGAAAATGTAGATAAAATCCTTTAATTTCAGAAAAAGCACAGTTTTATTTTGTTATAAAAATGAAACGAAAAAAATTACAGTTGTCAGCATTACCAAACTCAAATATTTTCGAATGGATTATTTTTGTAAAATTCTCTAAATATTGTATATAAAACAATGAAAAACGAATAAGTCAGTTTTGAAAAAATTTTAGATAAAAAGCCAATACAGTTTGCCGGCGTATGGTGAGAATTATAGAAAAAGTTTTTTGAAGAGCCCTATCTCGGTTATTTTTCATAGAAATTACATTTAAATATACGAAAATGTAGAGGAAAAGTTTTTATCTTTTCAGTTTCATTTTCCCTATAACCATTCGAAAAAAATGTTCTTCCTCCATTTCTTTAGCTTCCTTACAAATTGTTGAATGAATAATTTTTTTGAGAAATATCTTCTAAATATTGACATATAAAAAATGGAAAACGTTTAAGTCCAGTTGGTGAAAAAATTGATGAAAAACTTTGAAATTCCATTTTCTTTGAGAATTGGTCAAGAAAATTTTTTTGAAAAATCTGGTTATTTTTCATAGAAATTACTTTGTAAATATACGCGTTCTTGAAGAATAAAGGGAAAGTCAAGAAAATGGCTTTGGGGGCAACAGTTTCATTTTTGACGTTATAATTGTTCAAAAAAAAAAAAGTTTCAACATTATTGTGCGAGCTCAAAAAATAACAGTTATGGAAGATTATTTTTATGAGAAACCAAGAAAATTTTAAATATCGACATATAAAAAAATGGGAATAAGTCCAGTTGGTGAAAAATTGAGAAAAGTGGGTAAGAAGTGGCAGCAAGGTGAGAATTATTGCCAGATTTTTTTGAAAGTTTGTCATTTTTCTTCCTTTCTAAATATACAAAAATGTAGAGGAAAAGTTGAGGAATAAAGTGAGAGTCAAGAAAAATGGCTTTGGTAACAGCAACAGTTTCATTTTGACGTTATAAGCTGTCCGAAACAAAAAAAAATGTTACCGTTGTCAACATTATCGTTAGAGCTGAAGCTATAACAGTTGGGTGAATGAATTATTTTTTTGAGAAAGCCAACAAAATTCTCTAAATATCGATAAATGATAATGAAAATGAGATTCAGAGCCCTGCCTAAAATCCAGACATCTCTTATGCGATGCACTAACAAATTTGGTTTTACCGTAAAAACACGAAAGCATGTTGAAACTTTCTACAACTGTATGTAAAAACAGTTTATTATGGTCTCTGACAGAAGTGTGGCCTGTCAGGCCTGCGTGGGTGGGATCAGCTGATGTCATTGTGAGAGCATGGATTTTTGCATGGAGTAGAGGAACTAAAAAATTTAAGAAAATAGAGGATACCAAACAGAGTGTTTCCAATAATGTAACCACATTTTATAAAAAAATTTAAGATACTGAGAGAAATAGGATCAGCTGATTTCATTTGGGAAATTTTTTTGTAAACAGTATAGGCTTTGCTTTGCAAGATGTCCAAGGTATTTTTGGAAACCACCAAAAATTTATTAGAAAAATGTCGGTAAATATACAGAAAATATCAGTATCAAGTAATATGACGTCCTTAGAAAGGGTTAAGTCAGTGATTTTATCTTTTAGGTCATTCTTGAACATTTTTCTAATACAGGGGTCCAAATAATAATCTTAGCCCTGGCATGTATTATTTGGACCCCTGTATTAGAAAAAATGTTCAAGAATGACCTAAAAGATAAAATCACTGACTTAATTACAAGGTAGCTACTTGATATATATTTTCTGTATATCCGTATGTTTAATATAATTTTTTTTTTTTTAAATGTTCATCTTGCAAAAAGCTATTATTGTTTACAAAAAAAAAAAGAGAGAATTATTGTGTTGTACTAAAAATTTTTAGGTGGTCAGTCACGAACCTGTATAATCTTTTAATTGTCCTGTCCCTGCCCCTGAACGGTTGATCTTAATCCTTTGTAAAAACCTCTTAAGTATTTAATCCTGTTTTGGCAGTTGTACTAATTCTTCAATTGTGTTGGATTCCAGGTACACATGTTTCCTTTATAATCCCCTTCTGTCATTTATATGAGCTTTCTTTGTAAACATACTTTTATATTCCTTCAGTCTGCTAAGTAAAGGACTAGTGTTGAAAGGCCTCGCAGCACTCCAATGTTTCCGTTTCCTTCGTGGATTTTATCTTTATTTATATGCATATATATATATACATATATACGTATATACTGTATATACATTATATTAATTTTTTTCTCTGCCAATTTTAGTTCAAAAGACTTGAAATTTTGTGTGGGACATCCTTAAACATTCCGGTGTTTATGTCATGTACTTTCATGAAATTCCGAGCATTGATAGATATTGTATATATGTATATACTGTATATGTTTATGTATATATAAGTATATGTATACAGGTTGACCATCACTAATCCGGCAATCAGTAGTCCGGAACAATCAGTAATCCGGCATAAATTTCGGGGAAAGTAATTTCTCATGTTTCCGCACTAATTTTCAAATTTCCCGGGTCGCTGCGATAACTCGCTCGCCGGCCGCTTCGATTTGGTGGCGCAGTGTGCTGCATCAACAAACTGGTAGCCTAGCCTACATTATACTGAACTCTATTCACATATTAACAGTATTATACAAACATCATCATAACAAATGTGCATCTTTTTCATGGATCTTTTAAAAAGTTATGCTTTACTACATTGTTTCCAATTGCGTATATTCTCATATTGCCTTTGTATTATACATTGCGATCAATGTTTTGTTTTGGGATTCGATATCGCGGTGTTTATTTCGCTGCATTTAACTAAGTTCAAAGCGCTTTTCTTGCTTCTAGTTAGCTTAAATGAATATGGATACTTTATTTATTTGGGACAAGGATATTGTTCGTTATACGAAGTGTTATTAAGTCGAAATATAACTTAAATACATCTCATTGTGGAATTAATTTAGCTATTTTTTTCGTTAATATATGACGTTCGCGGGAATCGCGGCTGGCCGTTTTGGGGGCATGTTTGTTTTGTGTAAAACAGATCAAGATTCCGTTCACTATTTTCTCTTGATTTCATCATAATACGAGCTTTACGTACTGTATTTATCTTTTATCAGCGTGAAGATAGTAGTAATTTGTATTCTTTCATGCCCAGTAGTTTTGATTAAAATACATTCTCACCAGTTTTATTTACGGTCAAGTTTCATCCATGTTGCCAATGCATGATAATTTATAGTCATTAGCAGCTTGAACATTGTTTTCTCAGCTTCAGCTACAACTTGCAGTTTAAAGTTACTTTGTAGCAGTATATTTCCCTGCCGATCTTTTCTCCAAAGCGAATAAGGGAATAGTGTAAAAAATATGTCAGTCTTATTTGTACAGTACTTAATGTCATTTGTAACATAACTACAGTAATTGTGTATTACCGTACGATAGTTGAAATACAAGCAAAATGTTGTTATGCGATACAGTTATTAGCAAAACAACAGTTTCCCATTCGGTTGTTTATGGCTGTACGCATTTACACAAGAGTATAACGTTACTAACAATACTTTTATCATTCTCTTCTACTTTTTTAACTAGCGGAAGGAATAAAGAGATGGAGGAAAAGTTTTTCTATTGTAAGTTGGTCTCTCTCGCTGCCTGACTGTACCTGCTGCCTGCGCCTGTGCGAAAACTAAAAATATTTCCTATATGTTTTCGTACCGGTATTAATTGCTAACCCCATCGGAAACTCGAAATATAGTGAGTCGAATTATCGTAACTCGAGCACTACCTGTATATGATAATTGTCTTTTCTTTATTAACCAACTTCTACTGATTTATGGGATATTTTAATTCTAAGATGAGGTGCTTAGCTACTGGCTTTCATGTATTCTAGCCTAATAAATGGCTAATCTGGCACCCTCCAGGTCCCAGTGATGCCGGATTAGTGATGGTCAACCTGTATATATGTATATATATATATACAGATACATATATATATATATTATTTATATATATATATATATATATATATATATATATATATATATATATATATATATATATATATATATATATATATATATATATATATATATATACTTTTGTATACATATACATAAACATATATATATATATATATATACTTTTGTATACATATACATAAACATATATACATATATGACCCCAACTTCTCATGGGGTCTGCTTACAGTGGTCTGGCTGCAGTACTGTGGGTCATGCTTAAATAAGACACGGGGGTAAATTTAACAATGATCTGTATTATCTAAAGTTAAGTATATCTTAGTTTTACCGGACCACTGAGCTGATTAACAGCTCTCCTAGGGCTGGCCCGAAGGTTTAGACTTATTTTACGTGGCTAAGAACCAATTGGTTACTTAGCAACGGGACCTACAGCTTATTGTGGAATCCGAACCACATTATAGCGAGAAATGAATTTCTATCACCAGAAATAAATTTCTCTAACTCTTCATCAGCCGGCCGGGGGAATTGAACTCCACGCCATTGAGTGACAGTCTGAAGCTCAACTAACTGAGCCAACGAAGGGCTTGTATTATCTAAAACTTACACAAGAGCCCAAGTATCTAATGAAGCTAAAAATTACAGTAACTTAGCGGTAACTGGCCACAACGATGGAATAGCGCGAGACGATGGGCACTAGCACGTCATTGCCCTCTGAGCGCCAGAGCCAAAATCCTCCCAACAGCGGCGTAGCCTGGGCACATTGGGCATTTCTCTCACCCCCTACATTTTCCCGTGAGGTAGGACATTGGTTGATTTCTCCTACCAGGGATATCTGACCAACCATAGGTCAGAAATACCCACGCCATAAGTTAACGGCTTGTGGTGGAAATTTTGGGGTGTGTGTTTCCTCACGCCCTGTCTGTTGGAACAGCACATTGTCTCTTTGTCTTACTTCGCCATTACAGCTCACACAATTTGAGACCTCGGAAAATTGTGACAAACTTTCCGGAATGGTTCATATATATAAAATTTACATATATATACACAAACATATACACATACAGTACATATATATATATATACATATACATATTTACATATATATAATATATATATATATATATATATATATATATATATATATATATATATATATATATATATATATATATATATATATATATATATATATATATATATATATATATATATATACATATGAAATGTTGTTATTATTTCAGGGGAGGCTATGCCAAACAGTCTCATAGTAGGATGTACGGATAGGAAGAACAGTCAGCTCATCATTGACATATTTATTAGTAGCTGTGCTTCAGGATCACCCATATCCCATCTTTTCTGGCTAAAAAGATACAAAAACACTAATTAAAACTTACAACAGAGCTTACAAAATTAAAATGCTTTAAAGGTTGAAAATGACAACGACAAAAACAAGGAATAGAATACCTTCAGTAGTAAAGTCCAGAGGATGAAAGTTTGATAAGAGTAAACAAGGTTAGGAAGTAAACAGGAATAGGGGAGGGGTACTAGGCTATGTATAGGGGGGTTGAAGTTAAATGATTATTGAGTGATGGAACAATTTTCTTGATAACTAAGGATTCTAAAATATTATTAGGAGGTGTTCCTTCTGCGTCGTGGTCACTATTTCAAAATTTTTATAGTTTATCGGGTTTTTACAAATTAATGAATGATTCCTAATGTTGGACATTTCAGGTTTTGCTAGCCTAAGACCAGTACGATAGCTCAATCCACTGTGGCAATCTGCCCTCACTTTGAGCAACCGGCCTGTACTCCCAATATAAATCTGTTGCGGACTGCAACAGCAAGTATACTTGTACACCACGCCCGACTGCATCAATGGAGGGAGTCGCTCCTTGTGTCTAAAAACGCTACCTAGACTTTTGGGGTTCTTCAAAATTATGTTGACCTTGACAGCTGGGAAGTGTTTGGTTATAATCTGCTTCAGATGTCGTAAAAAATCACCATTATGTACAAAAGGAAAGGAAAAGTAGAATTCTAATTTTGGAACATCGAAGGAAGGAGAGGAAGGGCTAAAGTGGTTATTTAAAATGCCCTTTATTTTATGTTGGAATAAAGACAAGGGAAAACAATTTTATTGAAAATATTTTTGTAAGAAGGAAATTTCGTTATGGAAGGAGGACCAATCAGAAGCAAGTGAAAGGGCTCTATGGATAAGGGTGGTCAAGGAATTTAGCTTGAAATTAAATGCACAGGAGCTATAAAAATTAAGGCCCAAACCTGTAAAAGTAAGTTTTCTATAAATACTAACTTTGAAACCTTCAGAAGATCAGGAAATTTCAGTGTCTAGAAAGGGGAGTTTATTATTATTTTCTTTTTCTAGTGTAAAGTTGATATTGTTGTGTAAACTATTTGTATAATCTAAAAAGGAGTCTGTGTGGTGTGGGTGTTTGAAAAGGACAAAGGTGTCGTCAACATAGCGTCTGTAGTAAAGGCGCTTGACAGTCTGAAGCCTGTCAGGGCCAGAGCGGATAATCCTTAGTGGAATCTGAGAAAGTGGGGTTGTCTGAGCAGAGACCGTTTCTGTGGAAGAAGTCTTGGGTAGTCTACCAGGAGTCGAATCAAGTCTGGAAACCACTCCTTGTTCGGCCAAAATGGGGCTACAAGGGTCATGGAGGTGTTCTGATGTGTTGACAGCTTGTTGATTACTTCCCTGATCATCCCAAAAGGAGGGAAGGCATACACATCTAAGTTTGTCCAATCCAAAAGCATTGCGTCCGTGCTCCATGCTTGAGGATCCAGGACCGGAGAGCAAAAGAGGGGCAGACGGTGGTTTCTCGACGTTGCGAAAAGATCCACTGTGGGTTTGCCCCACAGTTTCCAAAGGTTGTTGCAGACTACTGGATTTAAGGTCCATTCAGTTGGAAGGACCTGTTTGAGGCAGCTTCATTCGTCCGCAGTCATGTTCATCCTCCCTTGAATGAACCGGGTGACAAGAGGGACTTGGTTCTCTTCCGCCCACAGAAGGAGATCCTTCGCCGTCTTGTACAGGGTGAAGGAATGAGTGCCCCCCTGTTTGTGAATATATGCAAGAGCTGTGGTGTTGTCCGCATGTACTACAATCTTCTTGCCGCGAACCAGATCCGAGAAGTATTGAAGGCCTAGGTGAATTGCTCTCTGTTCCTTTATGTTGATGTGAGCATTCTGTTGTTCTGTAGTCCATGTTCCGGAGACTTCCTGACCTTCCAGAAGCTTGTCCCAGCCTAGGTCGGAGGCATCTGAATAAAATTGAAGGTCTGGGTGCACTGGGAGAAGAGACTTCCCTTCCCGAAGTCTTTCTTTGCACGACCACGGAAGATGAAAGAGTCTGGTTGGGTTTTTCTGCACCAATTCGCTTTGAGGAAAAACTGAAGGGGTCTCATGTGCAGTCTGCCTAGATTTACAAACTGCTCTACTGAAGCAAGGGTCCCCAGAAGTCTCATCCACTGCACTGCCGAGCAGGAAGGAAGAGCATGGAACTGACTGACAGTCTGAAGGCAGTTCTTGACTCTTTTGGGCGACAGAAAAGCCCAAAAAGTCTGAGAGTTCAGTATCATCTTTAAATAGGGAATCTTCTGAGACAGAATCAGAAGGGATTTCTTTTTGTTTATGAGGATGCCTGACTCCTTTGTCAGGCGAAGAGTTCTTCTCAAGTCCTCGCACACTATTCCTTTGATGACGAGCGGAGAAGCCAGTTGTCTAGATATAAGTTGATGTTGATTCCCAGGTGAAGCCAATTCCCCAGAGGAGCAAGGATTCGTGTGAAAACTTGAGGAGCCATCGATAAGGCGGAGCATAGGGCCTGGAACTGTAGTACCCTGTCCTGAAAAACATAGCGTAGAAATTTCTGTGAGTCTGGATGAACAGGGACATGAAGATACGCATCCTGCATATCCAGGGTGACCATCCAGTCCCATGTTCTGAGGCCATGACAGAGCGAACGGTATCCAAGCGAAACTTCGTCTTCAGTACGAACACATTCAAAGCACTTACACCCAGAACGGGCCTCCAACCCCCCGAGGCCTTCGGGACCACAAAAAGGCGATTGTAGAAACCTTCTGAGCGGGGCTCTAGCACTTCTTCCACTACTCCTTGGGAAAGAAGGCGTTCGACTTCTTGAAAGAGGGCCAAAAACTTCGTGGAACCTTTTAAGTACACTGTCAGGGCGATGGAGATGTAGTTATGGGAGGAGTCTTTACAAAAGGAATGGAGTAGCCCTCCTTGAGAACCTTGATCACCCAGGGGTCTGCTCCTCTGTTCTCCCATTCCTCCCAGAAAAGTAGAAGTCTGGCTCCTACCTGGGTGCAGAGGACTAACTTCTCACTTCTTGGGGTTGGATTTGAAAGACCTCTTAATGGACTTCGTAGGAGGTCGGAAGTTTGATCTAGGTTGAGGCGGGGTCGTAGCTCTCCCTCCCCGAAAGGGTTGAGACTGAAGAGGGGAGAATGATCTAGATGAGGAAGGCACAGGCTCCTTAGGACATCTAGTGGACTGAGTCAACAAGTCAGAGGTGGACTTGCTCTGTAACTCTAAAAGAATATCCTTCACTATGTGCACTATGTGTTGAGGACAGAGGTGAGACTTGTCTAAGGCAGCAAAGAGTAGAGCCGACTTCTGAGTCGACGAGACTCCTTTCGAGGCGAACGAACACCAGAGCTCCCTCTTCTTAAGGACACCCATAGAAAAAAGGAAGGCAAGTTCTAAAGAGCCATCTCTAATTGATCTGTCTGAGCATGAAATAACTCCTAGCCAATCGGAGGCAAGATCTTCAGGTAAATCCGGGCAGTCTCCAATCTTACTCCCTAGCGCCCCGATGGCCCAATCTTGGAAACTAAATATCTCCAACACCTTAAAAATATTCTTGATAAGGTGGTCTAGTTTGGCTGAGGAAAACATTATCTTGGCCGACAATAAAGCCTTTCTACAGGATGAATCCACCAGACCAGAGAAGTCCCCTTGGGAGGAGGCAGGAACTCCCAAGGAAGGAGCTTCCCCAATGGCATAGTAAGATTATCTCGTCTTCAACAATTTGCTGGGCGGAAAGGCGAAAGTCGCTTTGCCCTGTTCTCTCTTAGCGGCCAGCCAGGCATGAACTTCTTTGAGAGCTTTCTTCGAGGAGGAGGAAAGAACAAGCTTGGGTAGTCTGGTACCTTCCGACAGATGCTTTTTCATGAGGTAGGTAGAAGCTGGAGAAGTAGGCAAAGCAGGCATGAAGAAGTCCAGGTAATTCTCCAGGAGGAAATGCAGGAGAGACAAGTAGGAAGAAGAGGGAACCATATCCTGAACAATCTCTTCTTCCTCCGAAGAGATAGGAGACAATGATTTATCCTTGGACTCTGGAGCAGACACAGATTTCTTCAAAAGACCCACAAGCTCGGTCAATTGGCGCTTGAGTGGGGCTCAAGAATCTTCCTGGACCGTTGAAGAAGGTCGAATAGCCGAAGAAGGTGCATTGGTTCCAGAAGAAGCAGCTGGGAATTCAGATATGGGCGTTGGAAGTTCGGGAGTTGGCATCGGCGCTCTAGAGCTGAAATCTGGCGCAAGACGGTGGGCGCCGGGTGCTCATTGGCGAAATTCTGGCGTATATCAGCAGGCGCCAGGCACTCATTGGCCGAATTCTGGCGCTCGTCGGCGGTATTCTGGCGCGAGTCGGCGGGCGCTGGGCGCTCATCAGTGGAAGTCTGGTGCGAGTTGACAGGCGCTTGGCGCTTGGAAGAAGATGGGCGCTTAGAACGCTTAACGCTTATAGCGCTCAGGACTGTCTTCAAAGAAATAATGAAGATGAGCAGGAGAATCAGGCTGGACTTGAAAGCTGCAGGAAGGTTGAGGACTAGTCTCTCTCTACCTCTTGACAGCCAGGGGAGAATAATTGCTAATATTTGCATGTCCAATTGAGTGGCGCGAAGAAGAAGAGTGCGATATGGCTTCTTGCGCGGACTGGAAGATTCCAAATCTGAAAGTTGATGCACAGGAACGTCTTTCCAATGTCTTCTTCCCTGTGCGGGGGAGCAGGACAGTGACCTTCGTCTAGGAGCACTGGTGGGACGGACAGCCACCTCCTCAATATTCAAGCACTATCACTTCTCACTACACTGTCAGGACTTACATTTTTTTCCATTAGAGATTTAATAGCTGACCCCATTTCCATAATAGTACTAGATAATACAGTAAATTTCTGATCAAACCTAGATTCGAGGCTGGCAATGGCACTAAGAACGGAATCATGGAAACCTGGAACAGGAGCAGATGGTAAAGTAGGAGTAGTTAGGATAGGAGAAGGAGGAGGAACTGGGGGAGTGATAGTTCTGTCATCCCCTACATTTTGCAAAGGCATGGACTCTGCATTAGCCCTACTTTCAGCCCTAATGGCTGCTTTCCTCTTCTTATCCCTTTCTAATGTGTCTAGACGAGATTTCAATGTTTTCCATTTCTTATCCTCCCAATCCTGACACTGTATGCAAGTATTATCCTTACTATATTCGTGCCCCCTACATTTAGTGCATTTTGTATGAGAACCGTATGAAAGCTTAGTTAGCCTAGTTGTACAACCCACGGAACAAAAGCGAATACTAGATGAACTGGAATCCGACATTGTTAACTAAATAAACTAAAGTTAACTCGAACAACAATTCAACAATGGCAGCAAGCCACAAAGCAACAGATTCTGAGTACTTCACCAAATTCATGCAAAACAAAGCCGAAAGGCGAAGAAGCAGCTGCGTGAAAACTTCCGATGTTAACCGGAAGCCGGCAGAAAACGAATTGAGCTGGCCGTTGGTTTGTTTCCTCGAGTCCCGGATGGTGGCAGGACGATTGTCACCACACTAACGATAACAGCGCCACCGCACGAATTTTGAATTTCTAAGCTGCCGTAAGTTAGGGAACCAATACCTATGTAATTACTTGGTAAGTTACTTATATAAAAATGACAGTAATGTGTTCTTTCATGCCCAGTAGTTTTGGTTAAAATACTTTCTCTCCCATTTTAATTACAATCGAGTTTCACCCATGTTGCCAATGCATGATAATTTACAGTATAGTCATTAGCAGCTTGAACATTGTTTTCTCAGCTTCAGCTACAACTTGCAGCTTAAATTTAGCAGTATATTTCCTTGACGATCTTTTATCCATAACGAATAAGGGTATAATGTAAAAATATATCAGTCCTATTGTACTTAATGTTGTTTGTGCCATAACGTACGGTAATTGTTTATTACTGTACTATTGTTGAAATACAGGTAAATGGCTGTTGTTATCCAATTCGGTTATAAGCAAAAAATAGTTTCTTGGTCGGTTGTTTATGGCTGTACACATTTACATGAGTATAACGTTACTAACAATACTTTTATCATTCTTTTTTACTTTTTTAACTAGAAGATGGGATAAAGAGGTGGAGGAAAAGTTGTCTATTGTAATTTGGTTTCTCTCACTGCCTGATTACACTGCTGCCTGAGCCCGCTTAAAATTTAAAGATATTTTATAAATAGGCTAATATTGTCGTATCAGTATTAATTGCTAACCCCTTTGCAAAATCGAATTATCGTAAGGTGAATTATCGTAACTCGAGCATTACCTAAGGATTTTAATAGTTTTATCACAAAAAGTGCATTTAGTCATGAAAATGAGATGAAAATACAGTATTTAGTGAATATTTCCCAGTGAAAAATACTGCAAATGGGCGAATTTTCTGCAAAAATGGGTAGATATGTTCCAGAGAGAAATCCGTGAATATGTGAGTCCGTGAATCGTGAGAACACAAATACAAGGGTTTACTGTATGAGCCCCAGGTTGCCTTACGTTAAATATCAAGAGTAAAATTATTCATGAATTATTGGAGAAAGAGAGATTACAGTAACTTGAGAGAGAGAAAGAGAGAGCTGATATTGTGTTTACATGTATACCTTAAAAAATCATCTGAAAACAGTACAGTAATATCATTTCAGTATCACTTGAATATCCTTTTAATATTTCAATATCACTTTAATGCCATTTCAATAAGGAGGTCCTTCACAATTGTACAGAGGGGAGAGAAAACCCGTTTATTACCAGTGCAAAACTTAAAAACCTGTTTCTTTACCAAGGCATTCATAATTCTCTCTCTCTGAGTTAACCCTTAGGGGAAGGCATAATTTAACCCTTAAGGGGATCGGCCGGTTTCCGACTTTTTTAACGACAGGTTGTTGATATATAGGGGTTTGTTAAAGGATATTGTGTGGAACTTCTGGGAAAAAATTGTTGTTCAGTGACCTTAGGTTTTGTGACGCCAGAGCATTTTTCGGCCAAAAATGGCCATTTTCAAAATGCATCTCCTCCTTTGCTTTTTGGTTTTAAGGGATGAGATTTGAACCACGTATAAAAACATATGGACCTTCGATTCAAAGCCGGGATTTTTGATTTTTCAATTATTTTACGAGATATGAATTTTTTTTTTTTAATGAAATTTTCCCGGAAAAATTACAGGAAAAAAAATTGCCAAAAATCAGAAACTCAAAATATTAAAAATCCCAGGCTTTGTTTTAATCTACCATGTTTCCCCATGTTATATTTAGAATTTCATTTAGATTGGTCCAATACTAAGGGAGGAGATGCATTTTAAAGGCAAAAAACTTATGTTTTGAGAAACGGGCCTTCAAAGTTTTAGTTACATAAAAAAAGTAAAAGGGACTTCAAAGACTGTGTTACAATTAATTCTGTGGTTTTAATTTTTATTTTTGGGTATTAATTAATGCAAAATGATTATAAATAAGAATATTAATTGATTATTTATGTGCCTAAGACACATTCTTATAAATTTTAGGTTCCTGGTCCCCCCTGTCTGACCTTGCTGCAAGGTATTACTCTAGGGTATCATAGTTGCCTACACTTTTTATTAGTGTCTCGAATCCATCCCTTGCCAAATGGATCCTGGGAACTACTTTACATTCACAATTAGGGATTCGTGATTCAAGTAATTCATCAAGTCTTGCTTCACTTATTATGATCATTTTATTTTCAGGATCGTCTATAATATCAGCCTCCGAGCTACTGCTTTTTTTTCTAAAATATCTTTGCCCTTTGGTAGTGACAAACAAAAAAAAAGGCGTTTAGGGGTGGATGTGGTTGGTCTCTGGTCAGCAGAGATCGCTGCCTGCGCCGTTTGATGGGCGACAGCTCTCTCTCTCCGTCGCTCCATTCCCTCTATGGCACTAATTTCTTGAACTCTTTCTTCTACTTCTCGCCTGGACTTTTCCACTTGGCTTTTCCGCATTCTAGAAGCATGAAGTGAACTCTTGGACCTTTTAGGCACGGTGAAAAAACAAAAACACCGCAGAAAATACAGAGTTCAGTCAAGGCTAGCGAGCATGAAAAACGTGTCCTTCTAGCTTGGAAGTTTATAGGCAACTCTCGGCCACAGTCGGCGTCATGGTATTATGACGTGTGCGTTGTCGTGGCTAGGAATAACTAAAAAGGTGCCGAGTAGGATATTATTGACATTATACATTTCATTTCAAAGGAAGTTTTCGTAATATATATCGCAAAAACTATACCAGACTAAATCATTTGCGCTACTGGTGTGTTATGGGTATATAGTTATTGTTACATTTTAGGCCATAACTAGAGAAATACGGCAAATTTTAGCATAATATTTCGTGGACACATTCTTGAACCCTATACGAAGCCATAGAATTTTTTTCAGCAAATCGAATTTTTTAAAGATTGTTGGGTTTTTTTAGGCGGCCGATCCCCTTAAGGGAAGGCATAATTTATCAATGTGCAGCACCCTAGACGGGGAAACTTTGAAGTTGGCAAAATAAAAAAAAATCACATCAATGGAAAGAGAATGACATGTACATTTACACTGTATAAATAAAAAAATTCCAAAAAATTTTTCCTACCTTCCACAAGAAGTTGAAAATGACTCTTTACAAACCCTTGTGGGGTCTCATTTACAAGACAATCGTAAATTTTACCAACTTATGTTTTTTCTAATAAATAATTTTATTGTATTTTGTAAAATTATTATTACTGCTCACACAGTATTAAAACAGATAAGAAATAAAAAGCAGTAACAAATTTTTTGCATACTCTTTGAAAAATTTTCACGCAAATTTACAAGAAGGAAGATTCAGTAACTTTTTTTTATACTTTTACATGTTTTTTCTAATATTTCTTTGCAATTTTCTTTGTAAAATTACATTTACAACCGACATACTATTGTAAATGACAAAGACAAAAAACAACAGCAACCCCTTCGTATATTTACAAGCAAATTCACAAAAAGACTCATGTGAGAGAGAGATGCAGTACTCTCTGCCTTCAAGTCAGAAGCATTACTGATGACTGAAAAGATGGTCTGTGGCAACTGGCCCAACTCTCAGATGTATAAAAGTTGCCATTAGTGAATTTATAGCATATAGAAGTATTGGCACCTCTCTGTCGCCTCATTCTTACCATATCAGTGGTGCGTAATATTGTTTCACACTCAGGCTCAATCCGTCCATCTCCCCAATCCTGTTTTACTTCACACTGAGGCTCAATCCACCCCTTAAGGGTTAAGAAATCCATGTATTTAAATATGCATTGAAAAAAAATACATTTGATTGATATTTTGCTGTGTTTACATTAATATTAATATTTGAACCTTAGCAAATAATTTTTTTTATTATGAAAAATGTATTTAGTCACGAAAACAAAATGAAAATACAGTAATCAGTGAATATTTCTTGACAAAAAAATCTGCGAATTACCAAATTTTCTGCTAATAATTTGGAGATAAGTTCCAAAGGAAAAACTGTGAGTAGGTGAAGCCGCGAATAGGCAGGGGTCGACTGTATACTAATTGGCCAAACTGCTCAATTTTTAGGATTAATGTTTGATACTCACTTAAATTGGAAAAACCACATAACACACGTGAAATCAAAATATAAAAGAGCATTTAATGTAATTAAAAAACTGTGCAGCACTTGGGGAGCCAATAGACATAGCCTTGCTGTACTGTATAAAGAAACTGTGTTGTCTATCGTTGATAATGGAAGTGAAATATATGGCTCGGCATCAGACGCAGTGCTGAAAACGTTGGATCCAGTTCACAGCAAAAGCCGTAGAATATGTTCAGGAGCCTTACCAGCCTCATCTTTACAAGTTGACTGTAGTGAACTACCACTGTCTCTCCATAGAATAGTAACATTGAAGAGTGCCCTGAGAATTCAGACTAGTGATTCTCCAACAAAAAAAGAATTTGAATGAAGAGATATACTGTATTTATAAACAATCATTCACCACCTTTCCCTGATAGAGCTAGAAGATTGTTTGAGTCACTAAATATATAAATGTATAATTACCTTCAATAGTATAATTACCTCCTCCTTGGACTATGAATAAAATGAGAATTTGCACACTTAAAAAATATTTATCAAAAAGTAATTCACATACCCTGGAACACCATAGACAACATACAATAGAACACATAACCCGAAAAGGTCTACATTATGCAATATACACAGACGGATCTAAATTACAATGTGGAATTGGAAATCTTGCAGTATCCCAAAACAAAATGCATCAGTTCTCTCAGCCTGAGAATGCCTCAGTATTTACAGCTGAGTTGTGTGCAGTATTATCAGCCAAAAAAATAATTAAAGAAACCTCATGTAATAATTTTGTGATTTTTAGCGACTCAAGAAGTATCATAGAAACCATTCAAAGTTGAACCAAAAAATAACATTGTACAGTAAATTAAGTTATTAATCTATAAGTGGTATAATAATTGGAAAAATATAAAAATATTTTGGATCCCTGCCCATATAGGGATTAACCCTTAAGGGATGGCATAATTTTGATACGTACATTCACGCTGTATAAATAAAAAAATTCAAAAAAATTTTCCCTACCTTCCATGAAAAGTTGAAAATGACTATTTACAACCCCTTGTGGGGCCTCATTTACAAGACAATTGTAAATTTTACCAACTTATGTATGTTTTTTCTAATAAATAAGTTTTTTGGATTTTGTAAAATAATTATTACTGCTCACACAATATCAAAACAGATAAAAAATAAAAGCAGTAAAAAATTTTTGGCATATTTGTTGTAAAATATTCACGTAAATTTACGAGAAGGAAGATTCAGTAACTTTTTTTTTAATTTTACATGCTTTTTATATTATTTCCTTGCAATTTTCTTTGTAAAATTACATTTACAACCGACATACTATTGTAAAAGACAAAAACAAAAAACAACAGCAACCCCTTCGTATATTTACAAGCAAATTTACAAAAAGACTCGTGAGAGAGAGAGATGCAGTACCTTCCACCTTGAAGTCGGAAGCATTACTGATACTGGCCTAACTCTCATGTCTGTATAAAAGTTGCCATTAGTGAATTTATAGCATATAGAAGTATTGGCACCTTTGTTTCGAATCATTATTACCATAACAGTGGTGCGTAATTCTGCTTCACACTGAAGCTCAATCCGTCCACTAAAGGTTAAGGGAAATGAAGAGGATGATAAAGCAGCCAAAGAAGCAGCCCATATTTTTCAATAATAATAATTTAGAATTCAGGACAAAATCATGAACAGTATCAAGGATGACCTTGTTACTGAGCATCAGCCTATCAGAGATGCTATTCTTGATTCCCAAAAAGAATTTAGCTCTGTCTTGGATATGGAATTGGGTGTGATGTCCAAAACATTTCTCATCTTATAAACTAGAGGATAGAGAGGCTGCACAGTCTGGCTTAGGCTGAGATTGGTTGTTTCACCAAAAAATTTGGGTCATTGGAACAGGGCAATAAAAACTCCAATCCCAAATGAAGTTGAATCAGTTGCCTAGATCCCCTTTGAAATCAGAATGGGTAACAATATTCACTATTTAGTGTATTTTGATGTTATTCTCATGACTAAATACATTTTTTATGAAATAATTTTTTACTATTTTTCAAATATTATGAAGATTAATGAGATTAAATAGTGATAATAATAATAATATTGAAGATTAAATAATATGTAATAAGATGAAATAATACGTAATGTTTCTCTCTCTCTTCCTCCCCTCTTATTTCAGTTTCTCTCTCTCTCTCTCTCTCTCTCTCTCTCTCTCTCTTACTGAGGTGAAAGAATATTTGTTTTGTATTTTAAATAAATGATTTACCTAATAATAAGTACTAATTTTCAAATATTAATTAGGTATGATAATAATAATAATAATATTAATGTACTGTAATTGCAACATTTATGCATTTTTATAGTAAGTAAATGAAAAAATTTAAACAAACAAATTTCACCCCCAATCTTTTTTCATGAGTTTCTGGTGATCATAAGGGAGAGAGAACCTGTCAAATGTGTCAAGTAACCTGACAGCAAGGGTTGGGTGGTCAGCGCAACCATCCACTACGAAGGATACGTATACTGAAAAATTCTCTCTCTCTCTCTCTCTCTCTCTCTCTCTCTCTCTCTCTCTCTCTCTCTCTCTCTCTCTCTCTTGCCAAAGAGTAGAATGTGAGAAATAAATAGATAGCTAGATGAATAGATACATAATTCATAATGTTTTAAAAACATAAAGGTACATCTTTGGAAGACAAAAAACAAACATATAAATTTTGTTGTTGTTAGTTGCTTAAAGAGAAATGGATTAACATTCCTTGAGAGATTAAAGAGATAAACTCTCTCTCTCTCTCTCTCTCTCTCTCTCTCTCTCTCTCTCTCTCTCTCTCTCTCTCTCTCTCTCTCTTGCTTGTGCTGGCTGAATATAAATTAGTGGTAACTATCTTTCTGTTGGCTTTCTGTATATATTTTTAAGGGTAGTAATGTTTAAGATGACTTTGAAATTATGTTAATAATATATAATTTCAAAGATTAAAACAGTAATAAGATAATAACTTAAGTTATATTTGATGTAGGATGATACTTTAAGTATAAATTTGGTATTTGAACTTTCAAGATAGGCAATTACAAGTATTTTTAGAGAGGGGTGTTAACTATTCGCAGATTTTAACTTCAGCAGGGGGTGGGGTTTCTGGTATGCATCCCCCGCACATAGGGAGGGGGTTTGCTGTACTGATAACCAGGAAATGAGAGTTAATGGCAGAAATATAGCCATTCATCTCTGCTATTCCAGTATCTGATAGTCCTACAAAGGAATGGGCAACACTTGTCTTTCTTTTTGAGAGGAAAGAGCTCCCGTTGGACATGACTACCCAACAATTTGGGACCTCTGTGAGAAAAATCTCAGGACAACCATAGGTGAAATTTATACTAGGCTCCACCTCCTCATTATTATAATTTATATACTACTGTGCTGGAAGTAGCTGTTAACCCTTAAACGCCTACTGGACGTATCATACGTCAACTAAAATTGTCTGTTGGGTGCCAAGTGGACGTACCGTACGTCGACTACAAAAAATTTCAACCTTCGGTCAAATTTGACTCGACGGAAATGGTCGAAAAATGCAATTGTAAGCTAAAACTCTTACATTCTAGTAATATTCAATCATTTACCTTCGGTTTGCAACAAATGGGAAGTCTCTAGCACAATATTTCGATTTATGGTAAATTTTTTAAAAAAACTTTTCCCTTACGTCCGCGCGGTAACTCTGCCGAAAATTTCAGAAATTCTTTCGTCATTTTGTCGTAATTTTTGCACTGTTTTATATCAGCCGTTACATAAAGTTTTATATATGAAAATATGTGCAATTTCATGTAAAATACAACAAAATACAACTCATGGTTGTAGCTTTTATCAGTTTGGAAATATTTTCATATAAATCTCGATAACTGCCAAAATTTCAACCTTCGGTCAACTTTGACTCGACCAAAATGGTAAAAAAACGCAATTGTAAGCTAAAACGCTTACATTCTAGTAATATTCAATCATTTACCTTCATTTTACAACAAATGGGAAGTCTTTAGCACAATATTTCGATTTATGATGAATTTTTGAAAAAAAACTTTTTCCTTACGTCCGCGCCAGAAATTCTTTCGTCACATTGTCGTAATGTTTGCACCGTTTTATATTAGCCATTACATAAAGTTTTATATATGGAAATGTGCGCAATTTCATGTAGAATACAACAGAAAATAACTCATGGTTGTAGCTTTTATCAGTTTTGAAATATTTTCATATAAATCACGATAACTGCCAAAATTTCAACCTTCGGTCAATTTTAACTCGACCAAAATGGTAAAAAAACGCAATTATAAGCTAAAACTCTTACATTCTAGTAATATTCAATCATGTACCTTCATTTTGCAACAAACTGGAAGTCTCTAGCACAATATTTCGATTTATGGTGAATTTCTGAAAAAAAAACTTTTCCTTACGCTCTGCGTGCGGTAACTTGGCGAACATCTCGAAATTCTTTAAATCACGTTGTCGTAATGTTTGCATCGATTTACATTAGTCGTTACATAAAGTTTTGTATATGAAAATGTGCGCAATTTCATGTAGAATACAACAGAAAATAATTCATGGTTGTAGCTTTCATCACTTTTGAAATATTTTCACATAAATCACGATAACTGCCAAAATTTCAACCTTCGGTCAACTTTAACTCGACCGAAATGGTCGAAAAACGCAATTGTAAGCTAAAACTCTTACATTCTAGTAATATTCAATCATTTACCTTTATTTTGCAATAAATTGGAAGTCTCTAGCACAATATTTTGATTTATGGTGAATTTTTGAAAAAAAACATTTTCCTTACGTCCGCGCGGTAACTAGGCCGAACATCTCAGAAATTCTTTCGTCACGTTGTCGTAATGTTTGCACCGTTTTATATTAATCGTTACATGAACTTTTATATATGAAAATGTGTGCAATTTCATGTAGAATACAACAGAAAATAACTCATGGTTGTAGCTTTTATCAGTTTTGAAATATTTTCATATAAATTACGATAAATAGAAAAAATTCGACCTTGGTCAACTTTAACTCGACGAAATGGTCGAAAACTGCAATTGTAAGCTAAAACACGTACAGCCTAGTAATATTCAATCAATTAGCTTCATTTTTCAACAAACAGGAAGTCTCTAGCACAATGTTTCGATTTATGGTGAATTTTGAAGAAAACTTTTTTACGTCCGCGTTGCACGGATTCATGCATCATATTGTGATAATATTTTCTCTGTGTTGCTTTGATCGTTTTACAATTTGTTATATACCAAAATCATCGCAATTTAGTGTACAATACGAAGAAAAAAAATAATCCGTTAGCTTTAACCGTTTTGCTCACAGCGCGATTTGTATAAAATTATATATGACAATTTTTTTTTGCACTCATATATTTCAATATTTATATATGATAATGATATTTTTTTCATTTCTGATGGTTGCATACTAAACTTCAGGCAATGACAAAAAAATGAGCCAAAAATGAACTCTTAATCTTAAAAACTAAGCATGCTGTGATTTTTTTAAAAAACTTTTTTTCCGCTTCGGTGCTAACTCCCGAACGCCGCCGGCATACGGGAGACGTTTTTGTAAATAGAGGCTCGGCGTTTAAGGGTTAAAGAGCTTCCAGAGTCTTCCAGGACAATGTTCACTGCAATAGCCTTAACACTTGTGGGCTCCAACATTTTGCTCTCCAGTGTAATGTTCCTATTACATTCTTTCCCCTTCTGTTGGGACTTGTTTGAAGAATCTGCTGCAGCACAACTCACTGAACGAGTCCAACAATGGAATTGCACAGAGTTTCCTCATCCTAAGCTTAGGAAAGCTTGGTATGAATCAGAGTTATACAAACCTCCAGTTACTACTAAGAGGGGACAACATTAGCAGCAGCACCCCTTTCACAGCAGACAAAAATGCTCCTACCGGAGAAAAGGAAAATCAACTCCTGGACTGCATATTGAAGGCAACGGAAGAGGTGAAGTCCAATAGGACTTGCACAGTCGGGGATGTGGTCTTCAGCATTACAAGCAGTGGAAGTCCTCCCCTTGGGGACCCCCCTCAGCTTAGGGCCACCTTGACATGGTGAAGGGGCTCTTGAATCCCTGGAATTTGTTCCTGGGTGGGAGTCCAAGAATCCTAATTATCATTATGTATTGGCTTGGGTGAGTTTTTGTGGAATTTTCCACTTTTGGTAAATTTTACTCGACCTGATAAATAGGAAATGGGACTGGGATTATATCTGCAGGTAATAGTGAGGAAAAGGGGACTGGGTTTATATCTGTAGGTAATAGTGAGGAAAAGGGGACTGGGTTTATATCTGCAGGTAATAGTGAGGAAAAGGTGACTGGGTTTATATCTGCAGGTAATATTGAGGAAAAGGGGACTGGGTTTATATCTGCAGGCAATATTGAGGAAAAGGGGACTGGGTTTATATCTGCAGGTAATAGTGAGGAAAAGGGGACTGGGTTTATATCTGCAGGCAATAGTGAGGAAAAGGGGACTGGGTTTATATCTGCAGGTAATAGTGAGGAAAAGGGGACTGGGTTTATATCTGCAGGTAATAGTGAGGAAAAGGGGACTGGGTTTATATCTGTAGGTAATAGTGAGGAAAAGGGACTGGGTTTATATCTGCAGGCAATAGTGAGGAAAAGGGGACTGGGTTTATATCTGCAGGTAATAGTGAGGAAAAGGGGACTGGGTTTATATCTGCAGGTAATAATGAGGAAAAGGTGACTGGGTTTATATCTGCAGGTAATAGTGAGGAAAAGGGGACTGGGTTTATATCTGCAGGTAATAGTGAGGAAAAGGGGACTGGGTTTATATCTGCAGGTAATAGTGAGGAAAAGGGGACTGGGTTTATATCTGCAGGTATAGTGAGGAAAAGGGGACTGGGTTTATATCTGCAGGTAATAGTGAGGAAAAGGGGACTGAGTTTATATCTGCAGGTAATAGTGAGGAAAAGGGGACTGGGTTTATATCTGCAGGTAATAGTGAGGAAAAGGGGACTGGGTTTATATCTGCAGGTAATAGTGAGGAAAATGGGGACTGGGTTTATATCTGCAGGTAATAGTGAGGAAATGGGGGGACTGGGTTTATATCTGCAGGTAATAGTGAGGAAAAGGGGACTGGGTTTATATCTGCAGGTAATAGTGAGGAAAAGGGACTGGGTTTATATCTGCAGGTAATAGTGAGGAAAAGGGGACTGGGTTTACATCTGCAGGTAATAGTGAGGGAAAGGGGACTGGGTTTATATGTGCAGGTAATAGTGAGGAAATGGGGACTGGGTGTATATCTGCAGGTAATAGTGAGGAAACGGGGACTAGGTTTATATCTGCAGGTAATAGTGAGGAAAAGGGGACTGGGTTTATATCTGCAGGTAATAGTGAGGAAAAGGGGACTGGGTTTATATCTGCAGGTAATAGTGAGGAAAAGGGGACTGGGTTTATATCTGCAGGCAATAGTGAGGAAAAGGGGACTGCGTTTATATCTGCAGGTAATAGTAAGGAAAAGGGGACTGGGTTTATATGTGCAGGTAATAGTGAGGAAAAGGGGACTGGGTTTATATCTGCAGGTAACAGTGAGGAAAATGGGACTGGGTTTATATCTGCAGGTAATAGTGAGGAAAAGGGTACTGGGTTTATATCTGCAGGTAATAAAGAGGAAAAGGGGACTGGGTTTATATCTGCAGGTAATAGTGAGGAAAAGGGGACTGGGTTTATATCTGCAGGTAATAGTGAGGAAAAGGGGACTGGGTTTATATCTGCAGGTAATAGTGAGGAAAAGGGGACTGAGTTTATATCTGCAGGCAATAGTGAGGAAAAGGGGACTGGGTTTATATCTGCAGGTAATAGTGAGGAAAAGGGGACTGGGTTTATATCTGCAGGTAATAATGAGGAAAAGGGGACTGGGTTTATATCTGCAGGCAATAGTGAGTGAGAAAAAGGGGACTGGGTTTATATCTGCAGGTAATATTGAGGAAAAGGGGACTGGGTTTATATCTGCAGGTAATAGTGAGGAAAAGGGGACTGGGTTTATATCTGCAGGCAATAGTGAGGGAAAGGGGACTGGGTTTATATCTGCAGGTAATAGTGAAGAAAAGGGGACTGGGTTTATATCTGCAGGTAATAGTGAGGAAAAGGGGACTGGTTTTATATCTGCAGGTAATAGTGAGGAAAAGGGGACTGTGTTTATATGTGCAGGTAATGGTGAGGAAAAGGGGACTGGGTTTATATGTGCAGGTAATGGTGAGGAAAAGGGGACTGAGTTTATATCTGCAGGTAACAGTGAGGAAAAGGGGACTGGGTTTATATCTGCAGGTAATAGTGAGGAAAAGGGGACTGGGATTATATCTGCAGGCAATAGTGAAGAAACGGAGACTGGTTTATATGTGCAGGTAATGGTGAGGAAAAGGGGACTGTGTTTATATCTGCAGGTAACAGTGAGGAAAAGGGGAACTGGGTTTATATCTGCAGGTAATAGTGAGGAAAAGGGACTGGGTTTATATCTGCAGGCAATAGTGAGGAAAAGGGGACTGGGTTTATATCTGCAGGTAACAGTGAGGAAAAGGGGACTGGGTTTATATATGCAGGTAATAGTGAGGAAAATGGGACTGGGTTTATATCTGCAGGCAATAGTGAGGAAAAGGGGACTGGGTTTATATCTGCAGGCAATAGTGAGGAAAAGGGGACTGGGTTTATATCTGCAGGTAATAGTGAGGAAAAGGGGACTGGGTTTATATCTGCAGGCAATAGTGAGGAAAAGGGTACTGGATTTATATCTGCAGGTAATAGTGAGGAAAAGGGGACTGGGTTTATATCTGCAGCCAATAGTGAGGAAACGGGGACTGGGTTTATATCTGCAGGTAATAGTGAGGAAAAGGGGACTGGGTTTATATCTGCAGGTGATAGTGAGGAAAAGGGGGACTGGGTTTATATCTGCAGGTAATAGTGAGGAAAAAGGGACTAGGTTTATATGTGCAGGTATAGTAGTGAGGAAAGGGGGACTGGGTTTATATCTGCAGGCAATAGTGAGGAAAAGGGGACTGGGTTTATATCTGCAGGCAATAGTGAGGAAAGGGACTGGTTTATATCTGCAGGCAATAGTGAGAAAAAGGGACTGGGTTTATATATGCAGGAATAGTGAGGAAAGGGGGACTGGGTTTATATCTGCAGGCAATAGTGACGAAAAGGGGACTTGGTTTATATCTGCAAGGGGACTGGGTTTATATCTGCAGGTAATAGTGAGAAAAAGGGGACTGGGTTTATATGTGCAGGTAATAGTGAGGAAAAGGGGACTGGGTTTATATCTGCAGGCAATAGTGAGGAAAAGGGGACTGGGTTTATATCTGCAGGCAATAGTGAGGAAAAGGGACTGGGTTTATATCTGCAGGTAATAGTGAGGAAAAGGGGACTGGGTTTATATCTGCAGGCAATAGTGAGGAAAAGGGGACTGGGTTTATATCTGCAGGCAATAGTGAGGAAAAGGGGACTGGGTTTATATATGCAGGCAATAGTGAGGAAAAGGGGACTGGGTTTATATCTGCAGGCAATAGTGAGGAAAAGGGGACTGGGTTTATATCTGCAGGTAATAGTGAGGAAAAGGGTACTGGGTTTATATCTGCAGGTAATAGTGAGGAAAAGGGGACTGGGTTTATATCTGCAGGCAATAGTGAGGAAAAGGGACTGGGTTTATATCTGCAGGTAATAGTGAGGAAAAGGGGACTGGGTTTATATCTGCAGGCAATAGTGAGGAAAAGGGGACTGGGTTTATATCTGCAGGCAATACTGAGGAAAAGGGGACTGGGTTTATATGTGCAGGTAATAGTGAGGAAAAGGGGACTGGGTTTATATCTGCAGGCAATAGTGAGGAAAAGGGGACTGGGTTTATATATGCAGGTAATAGTGAGGAAAAGGGGATTGGGTTTATATCTGCAGGTAATAGTGATGAAAAGGGGACTGGGTTTATATCTGTAGGCAATAGTGAGGAAAAGGGGACTGGGTTTATATCTGCAGGTAATAGTGAGGAAAAGGGACTGGGTTTATTTCTGCAGGCAATAGTGAGGAAAAGGGGACTGGGTTTATATCTGCAGGTAACAGTGAGGAAAAGGGGACTGGGTTTATATATGCAGGTAATAGTGAGGAAAAGGGGACTGGGTTTATATCTGCAGGCAATAGTGAGGAAAAGGGGACTGGGTTTATATCTGCTGGTAATAGTGAGTAAAAGGGGACTGGGTTTATATATGCAGGTAATAGTGAGGAAAAGGGGACTGGGTTTATATCAGCAGGCAATAGTGAGGAAAAGGGGACTGGGTTTATATTTGCAGGCAATAGTGAGGAAAAGGGGACTGGGTTTATATCTGCAGGTAACAGTGAGGAAAAGGGGACTGGGTTTATATCTGTAGGTAATAGTGAGGAAAAGGCGACTGGGTTTATATCTGCAGGCAATAGTGAGGAAAAGGGGACTGGGTTTATATCTGCAGGTAATAGTGAGGAAAAGGGTACTGGGTTTATATCTGCAGGTAATAATGAGGAAAAGGGGACTGGGTTTATATCTGCAGGCAATAGTGAGGAAAAGGGGACTGGGTTTATATCTGCAGGTAATAGTGAGGAAAAGGGGACTGGGTTTATATATGCAGGTAATAGTGAGGAAAAGGGGACTGGGTTTATATCTGCAGCTAATAGTGGGAATTGTAGTAGGATTATCAACTTCCCTATAGTGTTTTGACCTGAGAGATAATACATTGATAGGTTAGGGTTGGAACTATTCTGCAGGGCTGGGCCATGGATTCCAGGGATGGTCTGGTTTTGGGTACAGGACTTTTGGCATTTGTCTGGTTTGCTTTTAATATGATTAGGGTGGGGATGTTTGTATTCTTGTAACACTCTCAGTCCCAACAAGTGGGTTTGACTTATAATGGGGCCACCCTAATTATGTGTGCCATTCCCTCTCAGGTACGGTAGGGGTCGAACATTTGGGAGTCAGCTCCTACTAGTGCCATAGGTGAAAGAGTAAACCCATGAAAGGCTGATGATATTTTTTTTCATTATCGGGTTTACTTAATTTTTTTATTCAATCTTTATGAGTAGTAGCAATAAAGAATTGAGTATCTTTGGACCCTCTGATGACACTGTTTTGGCACAGATGACGACATCTGCACCCTCCTCTGACAACCTGAGTTTGGAAAAGTCTAGGATGCCTTCTAGTGTAATTATACTAGAATCCTATTTTCCAGCATGGAATCAAGGGAAGTTGACCAGAAATGTATATGAAATAGGACCATGTATATGATTGTGATATTTGTAATATGTACAGAGACATTGTGAAGTGCTGTGGCTGAGAGCCTAAGACACCATCTGAAGGTCAAGGAAAACTGACAGTAGAATCAGCCTCAGCAAAAGAAGGTGAAAATTATAAAGCATTGTCACATCTTGGAGTAGTTGAAGTAGACTGCTTAGTACATGCTTTTTAGAATCACGCCAAGCTAATGTTATTTGCACCCCAACAGGTGACGTACTCAGAAGAGAAACTTATAGAATAATTAGATGATGAAGGTGTGATTAGAGTTGAAAGAATGAAGAAGAAGATCAATGGAGCCTTAGTTCCACTTTCCAAATTAATTATTACATTTAAATCAACCCTCTTACCCAAAGTGATAAAAGCAGCATGGTTATATTTTAAGGTTGAGCAATATGTCCCAAGACCGAGATGTTTTTATTGTCAAGAATATGGACATATGTTTGGGTCTAGTAGGCAGAAGCTACAAGGCAAGCCTGTCACATGTGCTAAATGCAGTGAACCAAAGCATGGTGTATGTTATAAAGAAGCAAGATGTGTACATTGTGGAGATAATCATCCATATTCTACACAGAATTGTGATGTGTACATCATGGAAAAAGAAATTCAAACAGCAAGGGTAACTGAACATATCACATTTAGAGAGGCAAAAGAGAAAGTATTAAATCGGTATGTTAGACCAGGAATATCCTTTTCCTCTATTAAAACCAAGAGAAAAGGAAATATAAATGCTGCCAGAGGTGCTTCCCTTGGCAGTGTACAGGGAAGATCAGTGGTTTTTAGCACTCCTGCCTCTTCAGAGGCTGCTCCAGTGGTTTTTAGCACTCCTGCCTCTTTGGAGGCAGTGCCAGTGATTTCTGGCGCTCCTGCCTCTTTGGAGGCAGTGCCAGATGTACCTGGCACTCTGGCATCTCTGGAGGTTGTGCCAGCTATACCTGGTGGGTGTGTCGGCCTCGTTGGAGGCTGTAGTATCAGTATCTGGTGCGTGTGTCTCCCTAGACTCTAGAGCCTGCAACAGCTGTAACTGGTGCTCGTGATGCTTTGGAGGATGTCAGTTTTGTCGAACCCTTACACCCTTCCTCAGGCAGCACCAGGTCTGGTAGTCCGGAGATTGATAATCCTCTGAAAAGGAAGGCATCCATAAATAATCAGTCTCCTTCCGGAAAAAAAGCAGGTGCAAGGCAGTAAGCTGAAAGCACTTGAAAGAGGCTCCAGTTTTACGGCCTGAAAAGCAAAGTAAAATTCTTTAATTTTCTCCAGTGGAACCATCATGGATTAAGAGCTAAAGCGCTAAAGAGCAAAGGCTGCTCATATCAGAAGTGTCTCCTGCATGTATAGCTTTTCAGGAGTCTATGATTGGTAGTAATACATGTCCAAGCTCACATGAGTATACAGCCTGTCATTCTCCTTATAAATATAGGAAGCCAAGGGAGTGTAGCTCCATATACTGTATTTGTAATGAGACCCCACAAAATCCTATTTGTATCCACTCTACACTGTATGTGATAGGTGTGCAGATCCATTTACAAAGAAAATTTACAGTGTGCTCTCTCTCTATCTACCACCTAGTGAAGTATTCCCCATTGTGAATATAAATCCCTCATTCAACAGCTACCATGTCCCTTTGTTATTCTGGGAGATATGAATAGTAGAAACTCTCATTGGGGTGACATGTTACCAATCAAAAAAGAAACTTCATTACCAACGTCTGCTGGTTCAGAGCTGGTACAGATTTCAAAGGCTCCCTAAGTGTAACCAGCATTTGTCCCAGAAATTAAAGCATTGGCAATTTTACGAAAATAACCCCAAGCAACCTTAACCATTTGCTTTTAGAGTAAAATGTATAACCAGGCAATTAAACATGCCAATGATGGAAATTTTACCAGCAAGGTATTCAGTTAGCCTCTCCTGGAACCTTCCACAGGAAAACTTTTGTAGATATTGTCATTCAACAAAAACAGAAATGTCCAGTGAGGCAATGAAATCAGTATTTTTAGATCATTCCTCTCAGCATGATAATTCTGTTGCAGTTTTCACGGCTGGCTCAAAGTTAGGTGCTGGTGTCGGCTTTGGAGTGGCCTTTTCTCACATAGAAAGAAGTGGGAGATTATATCATCGGTTGCACCTTATTTTTACAGCAGAACTGCATGCAATTTTACAGGCCATAAAAGATATTTTAACTCAGATTGGAAATATTATATTGTGACTCAAGAAGTGTTCTTCAATTTTTTAGAGAGATAGAAATGGCTGCTTTTAGTGAAAAGAGGAGGTAAAGAAATAAATTTTTGCGGGTTGCCTTCCCAAGTCAGGGTTCTTGGGAACGAGCAAGCTGATCAACTTGCTAAGTCTGCAGTCACCTCAATAGAACTCAGACGATGTTTACTACCATATCGGGATGTATACAGTAAACCCCCCGTATTTGCGGTCTCACGATTTGTGGACTCACCTATTCGCAGATTTCTCTATGGAACATATATACGCATTATTCGCTGAAAATTCACCGGTTCACGGTATTTTTCACTGAGAAATATTCACTAATTACTGTATTTTCATATCATTTTCCTGAATAAATGCCCTTTTTGTGATAAAACTGTTAAAATACTAGGTAGTGCTCGGGTTATGATATTTCACCATACGATAATTCGATTTTGCAATGGGGTAAGCAATTAATACTGATACGACAATATTTATAAAATATTTTTAAATTTCGCGCTGGCGCAGGCAGCAGCGTACAATCAGGCAGTGAGAGAGACCAAATTACAATGGACCAACTCCTTTTCCTCCATCTCTTTATCCCATCTTCTAGTTAAAAAAGCAACAGAGAATGATAAAAGTATTGTTAGTTATACTCATGTGTAAATGTGTACCGACCGAGAAACTGTTGTTTTGCTTATCACCAAATTGGATAATAACAGACCTTTTGCTTGTATTTCAACCATCATACAGTAATACACAATTACCGTAGGTTATAGTACAAATGACGTTAAGTAGAATAGGACTCCTATATTTTTACATTATACCCTTATTAGGTATGGGTAAAAGATCGGCAAGGAAATATACTGCTTCAGTAACTTTAAGCTGCAAGTTGTAGCTGAAGCTGAGAAAACAATGTTCAAGCTGCTAATTACTATAAATTATCGTGCATCAGCAACATGGATGAAACTCGACCATAATTAAAATTGGAGAGACATTATTTTAATAAAAACTACTGGGCATGAAAGAACACATTACTGCTATTTGTATGCCAATAAACGATAAATATGTAAAGCTCGTGTTATGATGAAAATCAAGTGAAAATTTGCTAACAGAATCTTGATTTTTTTACACAAAACAAACGCCCCCAAAACGGTCAGCATCATCTATTAATGAAAAAAATAGCCAAATGAATTTCGCAACGAGACATACCTAAGTTATATTTCAGCTTAAAAACACTTCGTATAACGAAAAATAACCTTGCCCCATATAAATAAAGTATCTAGAGATTCATTTACGCTAAATAGAAGCAAGAAAAGCGCTCTGAACTGAGTTGAATAAAGTGGTCTTGGTTAAATATGGCAAAATGAACACCGTGTAAATGATTTCCTAACCAAAACATTGATCACTATGATCGTAATTTATAATACAAAAGCAATGTAAGAATACATACAATATTATTGGATACAGTGAATTAAGGCATAACATTTTAAAAGATCCATGGAAAAGATGAAGATTCGTTATGTTGATGTTTGTATAATACGATATATGAATACAGAGGACAGCATAATGTAGGCTACGCTACCGTATATGTATACAATATACCATAGTGTAGTCTAAGCTAATTCTTGTTTGTTATTCAGGTTCTCTTTGTATTGAATTGTCATAAGTCACTCTGCATGAACCCCCAGAATTAGCTGATATTAACAATTACTATACCGTGTATTTACAAAGTATACTTTATAGTGTAGGCTAGACTACCATATATGTATACATGGTACCGAATACCCTAGTGTAGGCCAGGCTATATTCAAGATGAGTTTTTTCCAACAAACGATGGGTTTTTTTGGAACCTGACCCCATCGTAAGTAGGATAATACCTGTATAAGCATTTTTAGGGGTTTTCTGTGTGTTTGAACTATCAAAATAGGCAGTTCTAAGTGTTTTTAGAAGGGTTCTAAGTATTTGCAGGTTTTAGCTATTTGCAGGGGGCCGTGTGGTACGTATCCCCCATAAATATGGGGCGTTTACTGTATCGTATAGCAGATCAGAAAATTAAAAATTTTAGGTAGTCCCTTTGGGAAAATATTGTAACGAATCAAAAATGTGCAATTTTATGACATCACTGTCTCCTTGGTCATATCCTTATACTGTATGGCAAGGAGACAAGAAATGATGTTGTGCAAGCTAAGGATTAGTCATACAAAACTCATTTACGGGTTCTTTATGTCAGGTGAAAATCCTCCATTCTATGATCACTGTACAGGCAGCCCCTGGTTATTGGGGGTTGCCGTTCCTGGCAGCTTGATAACCAGAAATCATCGATAACCAAAATTCAAAGTCTACGGGTGCCACAATACTTACGGCACACTAGACTGTGTCACAGCCAGATATTTTGCCCTGACATGTAATAACTCTTTAATAAATATGTGAATTTCATTTCCCTAATCCTTTACTATGGTCTTCATGGTAGTTCTATAAATTTTGAATGCCAGATTTGATGAACTTATAGGTAAATCTTGGCACGGAAAGAGAAAAAAAAAGTCACCTTTTTCAGAATGCTTAACTGTGTCATATTTCATCTCCACTGATATTGTCTTCCTCTTCGTAGTGGCATTTCCATCAGACACAGCAGTCTTATGTTTGGGAGCCATGGTGAATTTAAAAAACACACACTAAGGTGACAAAGCATCAAGCAGTGAGAACCTACTGTATATAGCCTACTCATGTAATCCACACTCTCTCGTATAGTGCGACCCCCAAATTTTCATCCTTAAAAAATGATTTTATCATTTATCTCAGGTATCATGTGAGTTCCATTTTTGAGAGACCAAATTATATTAGACTAACCTCTTTTGCTCCATCTCTTTATCTATCCCATCTTCTAGTTAAATAAGTTCAAAAAGTAAAAGAGAATTATAAAAGTATTGTTAGGAATATTATAATCATTGCTTAAATGCGTACAGCCATAAACAACCAAAGGAAAACAGTTGTTTTGCTACGAACTGAATTGAATAACAACGGCTGTTTTGCTTGCATCCCAACTATCATACAACAGTAAAAAATTACCGTACTTACATTACAAATGATGGTAATACACAATTACTGTAGGTTATAGTAAAAATGATGTTAAGTAGAATAGGACTGATGTATTTTTACATTATACCTTGATTCGCTATTGAGAAAAGATTGGCAAGGAAATGCAGTGCTAAATTTAAGCTGCAAGTTGTAGCTGAAGCTGAGAAAACAATGTTCAGATTGCTAATGACTACGAATTATCGTGCATCGGCAACATGGGTGAAACTCAACTGTAAATAATAATGGAGAAAAAAGTATTTTAATCAGAACTACTGGGCATGAAAGAACACATTTTACTGTTGTTTTCACACCAATAAAAGATAAATACGTAAAGCTGGTATTATGATGAACTCGCATGAAAACAGCGAATGGAATCTGTTAATTTTTTTACACAATTTTTACACAAAAGCATGCCCCCAGCACCATCTATTATTGAAAAAAGTAACTAAATTTAGTTCACAACTAGACATATTTAAGTCATACATGTATTTCAATTTAAAAGCTCTTCATATAACAAAAAATACAGTAACTTTGTCTTTCATTTACGCTGTTTAACTCTTTCCTATCTGTTTAGTTATCACATCACTGAGGGTACATGAGCCCCAATGTGTCTGGGAGTGCTCGATAGTGCGAAAAAATAATTATTTAGAAAATTCAGCAAAAATAGAAATTTTATGCCAACAACGTTCATTTTGCTGTCCTTTTTTTCTAAATGTTTATATTTTATGGTGGAATAGTCAGAATAAGAGTCCCAGCCCTCTACATACGAAAAAATGTGAGTTATTTAACAAAAAAAAAAATTCTTTACTTATTTTTATATTTTCGTTCGTAACCCAAAAACTATGAAAGTCAGACGAATTAATTATTTTTTATGAGAAAGCCAACAAAATTCCCTAAATATTGACATATAAAACAATGGAAAACAAATAAGTCCAGTTGGTGAAAAAATTGATAGAAAAGAGGGTGAGAAACGGAGCGCTCTGCCCGGCCTATGGTGAGAATTATCGCTAGAAAAATTTTTTTAAGAGCCTTATCTCGGTTATTTTTCATAGAAATTACTTTGTAAATACAATATACGAAAATGTAGAGGAAAAGTTGAAGAATAAAGGGAAAGTCAAGAAAAATGGCTTTGGTAAAGGCAACAGTTTCATTTTGACGTTATAAATTGATCGAAACGAAAAAAAAATGTTACTGTTGTCAACATTATCGTTCGTAGCTCAAAAGCTATAAGAGTTAGGCGAATGAATTATTTTTTATGAAAAAGCTAACACAATTCTCTAAATATTGACATATAAAACAATGAAAAACGAATAAGTCCAGTTGGTGAAAAAATTGATAGAAAAGAGGGTAAGAAACAGAGCGCTCTGCCCAGCGTATGGTGAGAATTATCGCTACAAAAAATCTTTTTGAAGAGCCCTATCTCGGTTATTTCATAGAAATTACTTTGTAAATATACGAAAATGTAGAGGAAAAGTTGAAGAATAAAGGGAGAGTTTAGAAAAATGGCTTTGGTAATGGCAACAGTTTCATTTTGACGTTATAAATTGATCAACGAAAAAAAAAGTTACCGTTGTCAACATTATTGTTCGTAGCTCAAAAACTATAACAGTTAGGTGATTTGATTATTTTTTATGAGAAAGCCAACAAAATTCTCTAAATTTCGATATATATAATAATGAAAAATGAAATTCAGAGCCCTGCCTAAAATCCAGGGGTCTCTAATGTGATGCACTAACGCGTTTTCCGCTAGTTTTACCGTAAAAACTTTGCGAAAGCATGTTGGAAACTGTTCTTGATTGACGTCACTGTATGTAAACAGCCACACGTGTTTACCCAACCTCGTACGCATGTCACTGTATGTAAACAGCCACACGTGTTTACCCAACCTCGTACGCATGGTCTCTGACAGAAGTGTGGCCTGCCAGGCCTGTGTGGGTGGGATCAGCTGATGTCATTGTGAGAATTTTACTACGCCAGGGATTTGCGCATGCACAGTACAGGAACTAAAAAATTTATAGAAAAGAGGGTACGAAACAGTGTGTTTCAATAATGTAATCCTACATTTTATAAAAAAATGTAAGATACGAGAGAAGCGTGAGGTAGGATCAGCTGATTTCATTGTGAGAAATTTACTATGCCAGGGATTTGCGTATGCGCAGTATAGGAACTGCTTGCCTGGCGTATTGATGCCTGAGTTACACGGTCCAAGGTATGCTTTAGCCTATGGAAACCACCAACTGTCCGAAAATAAAAAAAATTTACCCCTACCACACGTACGAAAAATGTCGGTAAATTTTACGTAAAATTACGTCAGTCAGAAAAGAAGGGGGGTAGGGGGGTATTGCGTAATATTACGTCAATTGGACAGGAAAGTGTTAAGACGTATTTAAGTCATACATGTATTTCAACTTAAAAACTCTTCGTATAACAAAAAATACAGTAACTTTGTCTTTCATTTATGCTAGCTAGAAATGAGAAAATTGCTCTGAATTAAGTTAAATATGGCAAAATAAACTTACCTTGTAATCACCCTCAGCTGATTCCCAAAGTCCAAACCAAAATATGGATCCCTTTGTTTGTATTTTATAATATGATAGTAATATGAGAATACATACAGTATTGTTGGATGCAGTAAAGTTAAGCATAACTTTTTAAAAGATCCATGGAAAGATGCATATTCGTTGTGTTTGCATTTTATGAGGGTCTCACGGCGCTTAAGCCACCGATAACCAGACAGTGGCACTGTAAACCCGGTTATGAATATTCAACAAGTGCCGTAAAACCAAAACACTGATAACCGATTCTGCCGATAACTGGGGCACAATTGCCCTTGACTGTGAGGCATTTGCTGGTTGAGTGTCTCAATCTTTCATATTTAAGGCATAGTTTCCACTCTTGGGAACATGACAGAGATGGACATTTCATCTTTGCAACAATTCTCAAGGAGAATTGTAATTTAGAGTAGCTATACAGGCAGTCCCCGATTATCGGCTTGTGTTCCGTTCTGATGGCATGACGATAACCGAAAGTCAGCGCTTTTCGGGCTTATGGGCCCCAAAAAGCATCGAAAATCACAGATTTTCGGTTATTGGCACCTCCGTTAGGTATGTATTGGTGCCAATAAGCGGAAATCGACGATTTTCAGCGCTAGGCAAGCGCCATAAAACCGGATCACTGATAACTGGGGACTGCCTGTATATCTTTGTTAGGTAGGCAGGCCTCCTCAACAAAATTTAGATCATATACGTATACACTATGTGTATGTATGTACTGTATATTATATGTTTACAGGTTATACAGGCAGTCCCTGGGTTACAGCAGGGGTTCCATTCCAGCGGCCTACCATAGGTTATATGGGCAGTCCCTGGGTTACAGCAGGGATTCTGTTCCAGTGGCCTACCATAAGTCGGAAATTGCCATAGCCCACTAGCGGACCCAGAAAAATTTCATGGGAGGGCCACCAATTTTCGTATTATATATACACATACACACATGTGTATATAAATATAAATATATAAATATATATATATATATATATATATATATATATATATATATATATATATATATATATATATATATATATATAATATATATATATATATATATATATATATATGTGTGTGTGTGTGTGTGTGTGTGTGTGTGTGTGTGTGTGTGTGTGTACTGTATATATATGTATATTATTTAATAGATTTTTTTTTATTTTTTTCCTATTTTTATATTTCTCATTTATGTTATTATTTAAATCTTCAATATTATTATTTTGTCATTATTTTTCACGGGGGGCACGTGCCCAGGTGCCGCCCCCCTGGATCCGCTTGTGCCATAGCCCGAAACATCATAAGAAAAATTTATAAAAATGAGAGAGAGAAAGAGAGAGAGATTTATGTAAGCATGGGAAAAGAAATGGATTTGTAAGCTTTGCGCTGATAATAAACCAGTTTTCTCCCCTCCTTATAGAAGGGACCTTCTTATAGCGAACCCTCCAGTTGGCAGCAGCTCCCTAAATCGGTTTTTTCACCTTGTTGTAGCGTTGGTGAGTTACAGCACTCATGTTGAAGATTAAACCAGCGCAAGGCTGGCACATGCTCTTGCTCTCAGAGCAGCCCGTAAAGTTACAGCGCTTATGATGCCATAATCCTGATTTGATGAATATATTTGAAAAGCGCTGTAAGTAAGGAACTCCATAAGTTGAAACAGTGGTAACCTGGGAATAAATATATATATATATATATATATATATATATATATATATATATATATATATATATATATATATATATATATATATATATATATATATATATATATATATATATATATATATATATATATATATATATATATATATATATATATATACCCGAACTTCATGCAAGATCACAGACACACTAATTTTTCATTGGAACCTAACTAATGGGCATACATGAGTTTTTCACAGACTCGAACATTTGCAAACACTGAGAAACCCTTCAAAAGTGTTTAATTTTTTAATTAATTAATAAGTTTTCAAGCTTTTATGTGTAAATTAAATAACATTCAATATTAAAAGTAATCATTTCTCTCTCTCTCTCTCTCTCTCTCTCTCTCTCTCTCTCTCTCTCTCTCTCTCTCTCTCTCTCTCTCTCTCTCTCTCTCTCTCTTCTCTTACTGAGATGAGAGAATTTTTATGGTACATGTATACAGGTATGTTTATTTGTTTTGTATGATAAATAAATTTTTTACCTAATAATAAGTACCAATTTTCAAATATTAATAAGATTAAATAATAATAATAATAATAATTAAACTGTAATTACAAAATTCATATTATTTTAAACAAACAAATTCTTCCCCTCATCTTTTGTAAGAAGGTTGAAGGCAAAAGCTGTCAGACATGTCATTTAACATGACAAGAAGGGGGAGTTTTGCTGAACAGTGGTCAAATGTTTCTTGTAACTCTGTGTGTGTGTGTCCGTAATAATTCATAAAAAATTTCACTCCCTTAAGTGAGGACAACTGTTACCTCTCTCTCTCTCTCTGTTTGTCCTTAACTGTACAGTAGATAATTTTAAATTGATCTAATTTTACCTGTACTGTTCACAAACTGTAAATGTGCCGTTCTAAAACTCGGAGACATAGAGCATTTCAGAACAAAGAGAAAGAGACAGAATAAAGAAGTTTTTAAAAACGAGGTTGAGAAGACTTCTAAAAATAGATCAGTGGAATGGGGGGAGAGAGAAATAGGATCGTAATCTTCACACACTCCTATATTATTATTTTTATTATTTAATGTTATTTAATTTACACATAAAAGCTTGAAAACTTATAAATTACATAAAAATGTAAACAAACACTTTTGCAGGGTTTTCGAGGATTCTCAAAGGTCACGTGTCTGTGAAAAATTGCGTATGACAGTTAGTTGGGTTCCAATGAAAAGTTTACGTGTGGATTAGCGCAACTGGAATCATGTAAGATTGAGGAATTACTATATATATATATATATATATATATATATATATATATATATATATATATATATATATATATATATATATATATATATATATATATATATATATATATATATATATATATATATATATATATATATATATATATATATATATATATATATATATATATATATATATATATATATATATATATATATATATATATATATATATATATATATATATATATATATTATATATATATATATATATATATATATATATATATATATATATATATATATATATATACACACACACACACACACACAGGTTGACCATCACTAATCCCGGCGTCATGGAGGGTGCGGATTAGCCATTTATTAGGCTAGAATACACGAAACCCAGCAGCTAAGCACCTCATCTTAGAATTAAAATAGCCCATAAGTCAGTACAAGTTGGTTAATAAAGAAAAGACAATTATCAAATACAGGTAGTGCTCAAATTACGATAATTCGACTTACGATATTTCAAGTTTACGATGGGGTTAGCAATTAATACCAATACGAAAATATTTAGGAAATATTTTTAGATTTCGCGCAGGCGCAGGCAGCGAGAGAGACCAACTTACAATAGACCAACTTCTTTTCCTCCATCTCTTTGTTCCATCTGCTAGTTAAAAATGTAAAAGAGATTGATAAAAGTATTGTCAGTAACGTTATACTCTTGCGTAAATGCGTACAGCCATAAACAACTGAATGGGAAACTTGTTTTGCTACTAATCGTATCGGATAACAACTGTTTTGCTTGTATTTCAACCATCGTACGGTCAAACAATTACTTTGTTATGTTACAAATGATGTTACGTACTGTACAATAGGACTGATATATTTTTCACTATACCCTTATTCGCTTTGGAGAAAAGATTGGCATGGAAATATACTGCTTCAGTAACTTTAAGCTGCAAGTTGTAGCTGAAGCTGAGAAAACAATGTTCAAGCTGCTAATGACTATAAATTATCGTGCATCGGCAACATGGATGAAACTCGACCATAAATAAAATTGGAGAGAATGTATTTTAATCAAAACTACTGGGCATGCAAGAATACAAATTACTGCTGTTTTCACGCCGATAAAAGATAAATACATAAAGCTCGTATTATGATGAAATCAAGAGAAAATAGCAAACGGAATCTTGATTTTTTTACACAAAACAAACATGCCCCCAAAACGGCCAGCCGCGATTCCCGCGAACGTCATATATTAACAAAAAAAATAGCTAAATTAATTTCACAACGAGATGTATTTAAGTTATATTTCGACTTAAAAACACTTTGTATAACGAAAAACATCCTTGTTCCAAATAAATAAAGTATCTAATTTATATTCATTTATGCTTACTAGAAGCAAGAAAAGCACACTGAACTGAGTGAAATGCGGCGAAATAAACACCGCATTATCGATTCCCAAAAAAAAACATTGATCGCAATTTATAATACAAAAGCAATATGAGAATATACGCAATTGGATACAATGTAGTAAAGCATAACTTTTTACAAAATCCATGAAAAAGATGCACATTCGTTATGTTGATGTTTGTATAATGCTGTTAATATGTGAATAGAGTTCAGTATAATGTAGGCTAGGCTACCGTATATGTAGCCTATACGATATACCTTAGCGTAGGTCAAAAGACAATAGTAAATGTAAAAAATGGAACAGCAAAAGCATACCTGCGTTTACAAACACCTCCAGTTTGTCGATGTAGCACACAGCGCCACCAAATCAAAGCGGCCGGCGAGCAAGTTACCGCAGCGACCCGGGAAATTTGAAAATTAGTGCAGAAACATCAGAAATAACTGTAGCCGAAATTTGTGCCGGATTACTGATTGTTCCGGACTACTGATTGCAACCCCTATTTTTTTCTCTCCTTAGTAAATTACACAGTTCAATAGGCATATAGCCTTCCTGTGTTTACTCACAGCTTACCTTGGTTTTGTGACCATTAATGTGTTTTTATACAGCAACTTTCTTAACAATTGTTACCATATTGTATTACCATACAGGAGATAAAAATGTGTAGACTGTGTGTGAACTATAGACCTAGGCTACCCCAGGTGTTTGAAACTGTTATTTTACTTACAGAATCCACTTATACTGTATTATTATGTTGATATATTTTCATCATAATATATATATATATAAATAATTGTCCTGCCATTTATAATGTTTATGTTCTCAGCATCAGCTGGTTGAGCCTACTACCAGAAGAATTAGGAAAATAATTTTTTAGTTGCTACAAGAAACGAATGTATTAAGTGTATTAATGGAATTACATAAATGTAAAGCGGGTATACAAAGGTAAATTAACATACTTTGTTGAAGTAAAATCCCTCAAAATCAAAACAGCTGTTTCTTGATTCGTTTGTTTGCTGATATATACTACAATGTATGTACACCTTACAATTTACTTTTTGCTTTGCTTGATTTCCTGCATCATTTTTGTTACAAGTTTAGTTGATTCTAAGTATGATTAACGCACATAACAGTACACAAGAGACTATTTTAACACTGTTTATGTTTCATCTCTAATCACGGTAAAAATATTTAAAATGCGTATTTCATATGTAGGCAAGGCAAAACCAAACAGGTTGTACCAAGTTCACCAACAGCGTGGAATGAGGGTGTGCATATGTCTGTACCTTATGGACTTGATTGAATTTATAATTTGGTTTCTAAAACTAGAAAAAAATTAGAAAACGCAGTAAAAATATAAACGATAATACTATAGCGTAAAATATAAATAAAATAATGTGGGGGTGTGTTTGTGTTACAGTACAGTAAACCCCCGTATTTGTGGGTGATGTTTACCCCCCAACCAATAGCTAAAACCTGTGAGTATTTAGAGCCCTTTTAAAAACAATTAGAACCGCCTATTTTAATATAATCATCAGAAATTATTTCTCGGTTTACAACGCATGTTCCGGGGCTACAACGCATCGTATGCCGATCTGACAGAAGAAATATGGCTCCAAAACGGCAGAATAATCAAAATTTGAATTTTTTTTAATGAAAAACTCAATAAAAATACAGTTTACATCATTTTCAATACACCTGAAACATTAAAAGTAAGGTTTTCTTAGGATTTTTTACAGTTTTCAACAGTTTTTCGGTTTACGACGTTTGTCCGTTTACGATGCAGCGTAAAAACGGAACCCCCGTCGTAAACCGGGCTGCCTGTAATGTGTTCCTTCATGCCCAGTAGTTTTCATTAAAATAATTTCTCTCCAATTTTAATTACAGTCAACTTTCTTCCATGTTGCCGATGCACGATAATTTATAGTCATTAGCAGCTTGAACATTCTTTTCTCTGCTTCAGCTGCAACTTTCAGCTTAAATTTAGCAGCACATTTCTTTGCCGATCTTTTATCCATACTGAATAAGGGTATAATGTAAAAATATACCGGTCCTATTCTATTTAATGTCATTTGTACTATAACCTACGGTAACTGTGTATTACCATACGATGGTTGAAAAAAAAGTTAGGTATATCTTAGTTTTACCAGACCACTGAGCTGATTAATAGCTCTCCTAGGGCTCTGGCCCAAAGGATTAGACTTATTTTATGTGGCTAAGAACCAATTGGTTACTTAGCAACAGGACCTACAGCTTATTGTGGAATCCGAACCACATTATAGCGAGAAATGAATTTCCATCACCAGAAATAAATTCCTCTAACTCTTCATCAGCTGGCCGGAGGCTCGAACTCGGGCCATACAATGGTTGAAATACAAGCAAAACGGTTGTTGTTATCCGATTTGTTGATAAGCGAAACAACAGTTTCTCGGTCGGTTGTTCATGGCTGTACGCATTTACGCAAGAGTATGACATTACTAACAATACTTTTATCATTCTCTTTTACAATTTTAACTAGAAGATGGGATAAAGAGATGGAGGAAAAGAAGTTGGTGTATTGTAATTTTGTCTCTCTCACTGCCTGAGTGTATGCTCCTGCCTGTGCCCACAGGAAAAAAATATTTTATAAATATTGTCGTATCAGTATTAATTGTTTACCCCATTGCAAAATCGAATTATCATAAGGTAAATTATCGTAACTCGAGCACTACCTGAGTATTTCAATAGTTTTAGCACAAAAAGTGCATTTAGTCAAGAAAATGAGATGAAAATACAGTAATTAGTGAATATTTCTCAGTGAAAAATACTGTGAATGGGTGAATTTTCAGCAAATAATGCATAGTATATATGTTCCATAGAGAAACCCGCAAATAGGTGAGTCCACAAATCATGAGACCACGAATACAGGGAGTTTACTGTACTGTATTAGGCTTTAATGTAAACATGCCTCAGTTTTTCTCTCTCTCTCTCTCTCTCTCTCTCTCTCTCTCTCTCTCTCTCTCTCTCTCTCTCTCTCTCTCTCTCCAGCCCTTCGTTGGCTAAGTCAGTAGAGCTTCAGACTGTCACTCGATGGGCCGGAGTTCAATTCCCCCGGCCGGCTGATGAAGAGTTAGAGGAAATTATTTCTGGTGATAGAAATTCATTTCTCGCTATAATGTGTTTCGGATTCCACAATAAGCTGTAGGTCCTGTTGCTAAGTAACCAATTGGTTCTTAGCCACGTAAAGTAAGTCTAATCCTTTGGGCCAGCCCTAGGAGAGCTGTTAATCAGCTCAGTGGTCTGGTAAAACTAAGGTGTATATAATAATCTCTCTCTCTCTATATATATAATGTGTACAGTATTGTACATATCCTTTAGTGTAATATCAATTACTGTACCATAAACACAAAAACACGAAACTAAAACCAGGATGTTCACAACGCCGTCAAATGAGTGTGAGCATACGTGTTGCCATGTTTTTTGCTTTGTCTGATTTACTGTGCCATACTTTATTACAAGTTTAGTTGACTGTGATTATCACACACAAGAAACAGTACACAAGAGAATGTAACATTTATCACTGTTGTTGTTTCGTCTCTAATCACCGTAAAAATATTTAAAATCCAAATTTCATACGCAGGAAACACGAAACTTAACAGGCTGTAGCAAGTTCCCCGACGGCAGGGAATGAGTGTGTGCATACATATGTACCCTACATATTTATGTTTTGGTTTGAAAGAATAAAAAATGTGAAAATACAGTAAAAATATAAACGAGAATACTGTAGCATAAAATATAGATAAAAAGTTAAGTATGTGTGTGTGTTACTGTGCTGAGACTTTGATGCAAACATACCTCAGCTCTCTCTCTCTCTCTCTCTCTCTCTCTCTCTCTCTCTCTCTCTCTCTCTCTCTCTCTCTCTCTCACCCCTTAAGGGGGTTAGTGCCCTCAGTGCACCGCATTACTTAAGGTTCTTTGCAGCGTCCCTCCAGCCCCTAGCTGCAACCACATTTGTTTCTTTTAGTGTACCTCCTTTCATATTCTCTTTCTTCCATCTTACTTTCCACCCTCTCCTAACACTATTCATAGTGCAGCTGTGAGGTTTTCCTCCTGTTACACCTTTTAAACCTTTCACTGTCAATTTCCGTCTCAGTGCTGAATAACCTCATAGGTCCCAGTGCTTGGCCTTTGGCCTAAATTCTACATTCATTCATTCGTTCCCTCTCGTAGCCTACGCACAGCACTGCATTCATATTTTGGTTTGAAAAAATAAGTAATGAGAAAATCTGAGTACTGCATTGCACATATCCTTTAACAGAATGTGAATTGCTGTATCATAAACATAAAAACCAAAACCAAACAGGCTGTCTCAAGTCAGGTCTACTTAGCCCTCTTCATTCATCCAATACCTCTTCCCCATCCTCCTCCCAGCCATCTGACCCCACCCTCCAAAACCATTTTCCAGTCAGTCTGAGCATCAGCAGTGTTACCAATGTATTCTTGAGGCTGCGCAGCATTGCCAGCTATTGGAGGGCAGTTTTTAAAATTTGTTGAAGTTTACATCATATATCTTTGGGAACTTGATCGCTGGTCCAGGTGTAAGCGAATTCTTTGAGATTGGTTGGTCTATCTTAGGGAGCACTGAGAGGACCATGAAAGTGTAACTCATTTGAGGACTCGCAGCAGCTGCCAAAAGTAGGTTTTTCCTGTCAAAACCTGTTTTATATTCCACAGATTTCCAGTTGTCAGTGAATACTAGCTATGCTCAATTTTGTGCACTTAAACTTTAATGCATTGTAAAAATGTTTCATTGACTCATTGTTTATTGGTCACAGAAATCACTTCACCCAGCTGATGCCTTGCTTTTCTTAAGCCTTCAACACATAGACCTGAGTTATTCCATTAGTTTATTTTTTCATCTTTTGACTATTCAATTTTATATGTTAATAAACTTTAAGAATTGGGCCATGAATGGTTGAAATGCAAGGTAGCTATAAACATCCATGGCATGAACTTGGCAGCAGCACATTACTAAGTTTCATGGTATTGCAACTCATAGCATATTAGTAAACTCAAAGTAGCTACAATGGAAGCTTTTTTAATGTGGAGGACAAGATTTAATTTAGAGAAGTTTTCCTACATGAAGGTAGGGAATTACAAGCCTTGTGTACACATTATAAATATTTAGTCTTGTTTGCTGATAGGGTGCTCTTATTTACTAGTAGTCCAGTGACGTCTCTACCTCACTTTTACTGTTTTTATTCTTCTCATTGCTGTCCTAGTAACATTTTCACAATCAAGTATGTCACCAGGGTAATTTTCTACTTCTTCTAAAGGCATCACTTTGTTCACTTCCACCTCATACCCATTTGCTCTCACCAGTGAAGGTGTAAAAAATCTAAAATCCCTTACTCTTTCAATCCTGAGCATCTGTTGCACAAATATTGCATCTTGTTATATATGTGGGTCTTTTCATTTCATTTTCAGTCACCATAGGCTTAGTATTGTTTATTTGGTTTCAGTCCTCTGTACATAATGTTCTTCCATCTTTTAAAGTTTTTGAGATATCTTCCTTTCATTTAGATATAAGTGCAAATTCATCTGCATATGGCAGTTCATAGATGCATCCTTTCTGAACCCCTTTATAGTACAATAAACCCCCCGTATTCGTGTTCTCATGATTTGCGGACTCACGTATTCACAGATTTCTCTGAGGAATGTATCTAACCATTATTCGCGGAAGATTCGCCCATTCGCGGTATTTTCACCGAGAAATATTTACTAATTACTGTACCTGTATTTTCATATTTTCGTGACTAAATGCACTTTTTTTGATAAAGCTATTAAAATACTCGGGTATAAGCATTTTTAGGGGGTTTTTCTTGTGTTTAAACTATTAAAATAGGCAGTTCTAAGTGTTTTAGAGGGGTTTTAAGCATTCTCAGATTTTAGCTATTTGCGGGGGATTGCGGTATTCATCCCCCGCGAATACGGGGGTGTACTGTATTCTCTTTCACTTTCTAAGAAATGGTCAATTCAGTTCTGTTACATAACGGATGTCCACATTTCTCTCATAATCTCCCATTCTATCTGCCTGCTTTCACTGCGTTTACAGTGTAATTCATTAACCCTGATAAAAAAACATCTGTGTAGGGCTATTTGTACAGAAGAAAATGCTTTTAAGAGTTGTATTTTGTATATCGATATTGTGAGAATTTTAACAACCAGTAGCTGAAAGATCTTTTTCTTTTCTTTTTCATTGTTTTCCATCAGCTGATCTTGCTGCTTACCAGTGTCGTATCGAGTGGTGCGAATGGGCAGCTTTGACCATCTTTCTTCATTCTACTCACTCTCTAGTTTTAACCTTATTCCTGATGCTTCCTAGCACCACTAGCTCCATTGCCATTGCTTTTGCATTAAATTTAAAACATGACATCATGCAGTTGTGAGGTTAAAATCCATGGCACAGTATTTGAACAAAGAGTAACTAAGCTGAAGAGCACAGACACTTGTTGAAACAGCCAATTCGTGACCACTGTAAACGTTTACTGAAAGCATGGGATCCCACACACCACCAAGCAGTAGAGACATGAACTAACCTTATGTGCTGCTGCTAGATTTTAAATTGTGTCCCAGTTTTGAATTTTGCACTTATTGAAACATATAAATAGACTAGGACATTCTCATCTCTGAAAGTTTATATAGATGATTCACTGTATGACAAGGGAGACTGGAAACTATTGAAGATTTGTGAAGGAAAAGGCACAGGAAAGACAAGAATGGCAGAAATTCACAGATGCCGTATGTGTCAGGCAGCATTGGGGGTGATGGTGATATTTGCTGACACCTTTTGTATACTTCTTTTATATTGTCATTCTTCATTTTCCACATTTTTTATGTGCTGATCATCTCTGTCTTTATTCTTTCCCTCCTTATCAACTTTAAACAATTGTCTTTTGATTCAGCATGTCCCTCCCAGTACAATTGCAGTAGTTCTTTGATGACTTCTATGTGTATCACCATAAGCTTCAGAATTTTGGAGTAGGTGGATATGTTTTAGGTTTACTTCAAGATTTCCTTACAGGTAAGCAGTAATGAGTTGCTGTTGATGGGGTCTTTAGCAAACCAAGACCAATCATGTCTGGAGTTCCACAGGGCAGTGTTCTTGGCCTACTGTTATTTTTAGTGAATAGAAGTGACATGGTTGTTGGCCTGGAAAACAAGATCATTCAGTATGCCAATGATGCTACACTTTTGTCGTAAAGTCTCCACTTATTGCCGCAGTCTCAATAGGGACATGGAGCAGATTAGTAAATGGTGTAGTCGGTGAGATATGAGGCTGAACTCCAGTAAAACGAAAACCCTGTTGATCAGCAGATCTCATACAGATTTTCCACCCCATCCTCCCCCCCAGGTCAGTGGGACTCTGCAGAATGAGTCTGAAGCTTATAACTATTCTAGGTGTGACTTTTGACTCACATCATACTTTTGAGAAACATCTAATGAAAGTTTTAGCAAATGCTGCACAAAAGCTAGGTATTGTGCAAAATGCCTCATATATTTATAATAACAGTGATAAAATCAGTGCAACTTGTTTTAGATTTATCTCTTATAGAATGGATCATTGACAGATGGTCTCTTGTTTGTCAATTTTTCACAAGTTGTATTTTAACGGAGATCTTTCACATTCTTAGTTGATCCATAATCCCCTTCTCCTGCCGAGAGCAACTAGATTTGCTGAACAGCAGCACCAATATGCAGTAAATGTGCCTCACTGTAGAACTTATCAGTTCCATGGGTCCTTTATTCCTCACACCACACCATTGGACTGTGGAACAGTCTCCCTGAGGTTGTCATGCAATTGGAACTTAGAAAGTTCAAGCGAAGATGCATTGTGTTATTACCCTAACACTATTCTCCTTGCATTTTAATACATTTTTATCTGTCTATTAATTAATTAATTTTTTCTTTTTTGATAAGCGAGATCTCGTCTTTCTGTATTTCCCCTTACTTTCTCTTACTTCTTCCTAATGAATGCCATATTCTTTGGGAGCTTGAATTTCAAGTCAATGGCCCCTGTGGGCTTGTTCCATATGAAGTGGGTTCATCTAAATAATAATAATAATAATAATAATAATAATACTAGGTTCTATTGAATATTATTGCTACTTCAGCTGCATTTATTTTGTAGAAGACTTTTTCTATTTTCCTTATTGCGGACTTCTCTTCAGTGGAGGTGCGTGCTAACAGCTCGCCTATATTTGTCATTTCATGGGGAAATGACAAATATAGGCGTTTTCTGTTAGCACGCACTCCACTGAAGAGAAGTCCGCATAAGGAAAATAGAAAAAGTCTTCTACAAAATAAATGCAGCTGAAGCAGCAATAATATTCAATAGAACCTGTTTAAAAGAGGGTCTGCTGCCAAATTATAATAATAATAATAATAATAATAATAATAATAATAATAATAATAATAATAATAATAATAATAATAATAATAATAATAATAAAATTGTTTCAGCTTTTCCACTCTCATTATGTTATCACCTGGAAAATTTCTGAATATTATTTCATATATATTTTTTTATACAACAAGGTTTTGGTTAAGAATAATTAATATTAAAATACACCCATAAGGGATAGCATTATTTTATTTACTAGTGATGCAGTAATTTATTCAGTGCCCCCTAGAAACCAATATAAAATGCCAAAGATAGAATAATCTAGCTTTATAAATAATATAGTATAGCTTGCAGATGCTTTTCACACTATGTTTAATCTAAGGTATACATACTGTATACTTGACTAATTTGGGGTAACATGAATTTATGCAACTTGTACTTGTAATATCAATTGTATTTAATATTGTTACTCTGGCTGAGCTGTATACCAATATAATTGTGCGTGCTTTGCCCTAGGAATATATCCCTTGACACTAGAAGGTGTTTGTAGCATCCCATCCACGAGTTGCACCTACTTTGTAGTCTTCATTTTACAGTCATTCCCTCTTCTTTTCTTCAAATTTGCTTTTAACCTCTCCAACTATTCCTTCTTAGTGCAACTTTGGTTTGCTATTAGCTCCACCTTTAAAATTTTGCACTACATGTTCTTTATTTTCTGGATCTCTGTTTTGCTGTCCAGCCACTCCAACCCTCACTTTTCACTGTCTTAGCACTGAATGGCTGAAAGTGTCAGAGCACTTGGCTTGACCACTTTAATTTCATAAAATCAAATGAAACTGTGGGAAGTATATGAAGTTATAGTTTATTAGTTTATTCAGTAGAGCTGAGAGATTAGTTGGTTTCATGTAATTTTATTTCTTTCAGTTAACGCCAGCTGCTCCTGTTGCCCCAGTTGTGTCTGCACCTCCAACACGTATAGCAGGGCCTTCACCAAGTGTAGGGACGGTGCCGGTTTTGGGACCCCCTGGAATAAAAGCATCTGTTGTTGTTCCTCCTCCACCTGCCTCCTTTCCTCCAAGACCTCAGGGTCCTATTCCTTTAAGTGCTCCACCATCAGGCTTTACAGGAACCGGGCCTAGTCCTGCTGGTCCACCAGTACCTCCTGTCCCTCCTGGTCCACCTGTTCCACCTGGGCCAACAGGGCCTGTACCAGTGACCAATACTGGTATATTGGGTCCTTCACCAGGACAAACTGCAAAACCACCTGCACCTCAGCAGCCAGCTCCACCAAGGCCACCCATGATACAAGCTCCAACCCCTCGGCCTCCAGCCCCTATTACAACACAGCGTCCGCCTGCATCAATGCCAAGTACGCCACCGAGGTCATCTGTAAGTTTTAAAATATGATTATTGTCCTTTTATGATTCCTTGTTCTCTGAGTATTTGTTTATTTAATAACAAGCCATATAGTTTTATTCACCTGGAAAGGCATGGTTAACTGGTTACTTGATAAATGTCATTGTTCATACGTGGAACAAACCTGGGTCTTAACCTTAGGATAATTCTTCCAGCGCCAGCTGCAAAACCAGTAAAAACAATTAAAAATTGTGATGCCAGGAATCGGTGGCATCAGGGATCATCCATCTCAATGGGTAAGGAGGCTGCTTCCAACTTCTCTTCACCTCATGATGTATTCAGTTTCTTCTTTACCGCCTTACTGGTAGGATGTGTGCTGCCCTTCCTCCCGAAACCTGGTGTTTTCCTTCTTTTGCCCATTTCCTGGTTTGAATTTGTTTGTGAAATAGTGCTATATGTGTTTTGTGTGTGTGTGTGCTTTGGTTTAATTATGCAAACTTAAACCTCATCTAAGCCTAAGCATCAGAGGAAATGCCCTGGAGTAGCTAACTACCCGTACTCCCGCTTCCTTCCTTCCTTTTGAGACTGACCCTTGTTCTAATGGCAGTAAATGCAGGTCTAATGCTTGTAATGTTACTAATCCTTGTAGTGAGTGTTGTTCCTAGTCTCCTCAGCAATGTAGGAAGTTTGCCAAGAAGAGGCAACATAGGAGGAAGTCAAAGGCGCCATCTTGGGAAGGGTTCTCTCCTCCTTCAATGGATGCCTCCCAAGCTCCCCTTTGTTTTCCCCTCTCCCTTGTCTGGTCTTCCTCCAGTTGATTCTCCTTCTTCATAAGGTTTTACCCCTTCCCATTCTTCCATGGCCCCGCCCTCGGAAGTATTGGGAGAGAGTCAGGAGATTTTATTCCTTTGCCTACCTCTGCTTTCTCAGGGGGTCCCCCCAGTAGGGTGGAGGCCACGCCATCTTTTTCTACTGTTTCAGGTTCGGAGGCGCAGAAGTTGGCGAGCATTTGGGCTTCCTTAGGCCTTACAGGGGTTCCAACCTTAGATGGCCTGTTATCCCACTTCGTCTGCGCATATGACTGTTTCGACCACCATGGCAGTTCCCAGTCCACCTGCCCATCGCCTGACTGGGTCAGGCTCTACGGTTCATGGTTCATGTCATTGTCTCTCAGTCTACCCTCTGCATCATCTTGGGTTGTCTGCTGGTTACGCAACTTCTTCTTGGGTTACCAGCTCAACCGCCATGACAGCTTTCGGTTCAGCGGCTCTCCCTCCTGTACCTGGCTCCTCAGTTCCTGTAACTTCTCAGTTACCCCTGACATTTGATACGGTAAACACGTCTGCTTCTGCTCCTCCAGATTTGTTCCTTCAAGCTGTTGTTTGAAGAAGATACGGCATAGACCTTCCCCTCTCCTTCTTCATCACCAGACGTTGAAGGATTAAGGACTGCGTCGCTGATCCTCTCCGGAACAACCACAAGAATATTGCTGTTTTTCCGTCATCTTCCTATCATGCCCATGTTTCTCCTGTTCATGAACGTGTTCCTGATACTGGTGTGTCATGTCCATCTGTCTCCCGACCTCATGAAGTACTGCCCAAGAAGAGGTCTACAGAGTTTTCGCCTTCCCACATTTGTCCTGCTCAAGTTCATAGGAAGGCTGACAAGGCTCCCATCGAGAGATCCTGAGTGCAGGAGTAGTAAAGCTCTTTCCTCTGGTTCACACAGTGCCTTCACATGATTCATTTTTTGGTATAATATAGTTCGGATTCCACAATAAGCTGTAGGTCCCATTGCTAGATAACCAATTGGTTCTTAGCCACGTAAAATAAGTCTGATCCTTCAGGCCAGCCCTAGGAGAGCTGTTAATCAGCTCAGTGGTCTGGTTAAACTAAGGTATACTTAACTATTCCCCTTCACATGTCTAGATTTCAACACGTTCGCGTACATGCGCTCTCCAACAACCCTTTTCTCCCCATTGCTCTCCTCGTTCTAGTTCTCTGGTAAGGGACATGTCAGCACGCTTGGGTTCACACGTCTGTTCTGAAAGACTGTGTTGCTCAGCAAGTCCTACGAGTTCTCATCCCAGCAAAAGTCCGTCAGAGGATCACTCCTCACCCTCTCCCAAGAGAGTACAGGTTCATCACTCCGATTCACATGCACACAATGATAGATACGTACATGAAGATGGGAATGTCCATGCTACATCTCTAGTTAGGTTGGAGCTGCAGACTAGTACGTCAACTTTGCGTCATTATTCTCGAGCTGCAGACTAGTACGTCATCTTTGCGTCACTGTTCTCTTTCTTGATCTCCTGGGAAGGACCGTGGCCAACATTCGGATTTGGATGGCCATGGACATGACGCTAGTCCTGCCTGGTCGTGGAGGGATGCACGTCCGTCATACGAGGTTAGGAAAACTACAGCTCATCCCTATGATTGGGAGGTAGCTCAGGCTAGGCTTCCCTCTTCAGCTAAGGGCATGCTAATCCCAAGAAAAAGTTTTAGAACCAGATAGGTCATATGCCCCAGTGTTAAACTACAAATACCACTGAACGGAATGACAGAGATCTTCGTGGCCAGGATACAGATGATTTAGAAAACTAAGAACTTATTACTATTTATGCTGAAGTTGCTGGGCTGATTTGTGAGTTCAACAACTTATCCAGTGAAGCTGCGTCAACATCTGCAATTGCTCCCACAGGCATAGAAGCCTTATTAGGCCCTAAGAAGGATCCTAGGACATCTATTGAGTTGCCTTGCTCTAACCATGCAGAGTCAGTCCTGGCTAATGTGAATTCTCTAATCTTAGGTCGAGATCATTCTTTAAGGTCTAGCAGATCACTCAAGCTTCTTCCTCCTCCACTCACTCACCATAAAAGATTTTATATGATGACTAATATAGCTTTAATGTCTAGACAGATCAACCCAGATTTGGTGCATTTAGCGCCAGGGCTGACTTTGGATCAGGTTAAGGCAGGAAATCCTGCCTACACTCATCAAGAGTCTTCCACTTTGGAGGCTGCTGCCTTGCCAGCTTTCCAGACAGCCTCTTGGATTGATATGTGGTGGACAGTGGTAGTGAAAATCTCTCCTTCTGCTTTTGAAAATTCCGAGGATGGTGCCTCGTATGTTAGATTGGGTGCTAAGGCCACCTCGTACCTTACTCACCTTAATGCTAACCTTTGGGCAAACCTACTCCTAAAGAGAAGGGATGCAGCCCTCGCCAAGGTTTCTTGTTTCATTAGCACTGACTCTTTGTAAGCTTTTAGAAATGGGGATATTCTGAACTCCTAATATCTCTTCCGTAAAGATCAACTTGACATTGCTGTCGATAGACATCGGGCTAATAACAATGATAGGCTCATTCATCTGGCAGTTTCAAAGTCTTCCAGACCTTCTTGCTCTGTCATCTCAAGAACCAGACCATAACCTTCTCCCAAGAAAGCTTCAGGTGTAGCGTCTACAAGCAGACCCAGTCAACCTGCTCAATCAGTACCTAAGAAAGCCCTTAGCAAAGGCCCTTTTAAACTCGCTTTGCTCCTCCTCTCTCCGATCTACCTCTCCTTCAGCTGACGTATGCCCAGGGCTCTCTGAAATTTCTAGCTCTTCAAGAGGGAGTGAGGAAAATGATGGAAAAAGGAGCGATGGAAGGGGTCAAACATCCCTCCCCTAGCTGGTAGATCTACACTAGACCCGTTAACTCAAATAGAAGATCATATTAAAAAAGGATTTGAAAAGAAAAAGCTGACAGTGGCTATTTTCTTTGATATAGAAAAAGCATATGATACCACATGGAGATACAATATTATGCACAAACTCCACAGGTCCAATATTCGAGGTCACCTTCCAATATTTATCAATAATTTTCTAACAAATCGTACATTTCAAGTATGCATAGAAAATTGCTATGTACAAGAGGAGGGTATCCCCCAAGGCAGTGTTCTGAGCTGCATCTTATTTGCCCTGGCTATAGATGACATTACTATGAACCTGCCTGAGGGTGTACAAAATAGTTTGTATGTGGATGATTTTGTAATTTATTATTCAAGTTATTCTTTGAGACATGCTCAAAGAATACTTAATATAGCAACAAAAAATATAACCACTTGGACCAATTCCGTAGGCTTCAAGTTGTCGGTAAATAAAACAAATGGCATTGTCTTCTACAAAGACAAAAGATGGTTGAAACAACAAACCATTAAGTTATATGTTTATAATGAAGAGGTAAACATGTGCAATAATGTTAAATATTTGGGTATAATTTTTGACCAACATTTAAATTGGAAAGATCATGTCAAATATATCAAAGCCAAAGGATCTAAAGCCCTTACTTTATTAAAGAAAATCTCACACACCAAATGGGGTGCAGGACGAGACACAATGTTAATGTTATACAATGCAACAGTACTATCAATTATAAATTATAGCTGTCCAATTTATTCAACTGCCTCAGAAACAACTTTAAAATCTCTAGATGCTTTACATCACGAGGAGTACGTATATGTACAGGAGCCTTCCGCTCATCTCCAACTGTCTCTATCCTAGCAGAGGCAGGCCAGCTGCCTGTAAAATATTACAGAGATCTAATTACTTTAAGAAGAGGCTTATCCCTTCAAGCAGGCACATCTCCTGCATCAAATAAATTTCTCAATCAAAATACAAATAATAACCCAAATCAAAACTCATTTACTAAAAAAACTAATCATCTATTGAATTTACATAACATGATACCCAAATTTACCCAAGAAATAAATCTGGTCACACCATGGACACTAAAAAGGGCAAAACTATGCACATATTTATCATATCTTTCAAAGAAATATATGTCCAACACAGAAATGTACCATCAACATGCCATGGAACACATAAGACGGAAGGGTAATCCCTTCATAATCTACACAGATGGATCCAAAAATGAAGCTGGAGTGAGCTCATCAGCCTATTCAAGTGATAAAACTATCCAAATGGGCCTTCCTCTAATATCATCAGTATTTACAGCAGAATTAACAGCCATACAATTTGCTCTCAAGATTATAACAAAAAGGAATTCCTTCAGCACTCATATTGAGCGACTCAAGAAGTGCAATTGAAGCAATAGGATCATTTAAATCAAATAATCACCTTGTCCAAAATATACAACGGAAATACATCAGTTAATTACAAACGGCCTTCAAATTCAAATTTGTTGGATCCCAGCCCATGTAGGCATTGAGGGTAATGAGAAAGCAGATAAAGCTGCAAAATTGGCTTGTACAGTCCCCCAACTACTATGAAAGCCCCCATATCAGACTGGCTAGCATCAGTTAAACCCTTAATTTATAGGGATTGGCAAAATGATTGGACAAATATACCCCCACAAAACAAACTAAAACAAATTAAGAACGAAGTTAAAAAGTGGCATTCTTCTACCCAAAAGCAAGGAATCAATAAGGTTATTTTAACAAGACTCAGAATAGGACACTCCAGACTCACACATGGTCATCTGATGTCAACTCCGCACACAAACCCAATAACTTGTGAAAGATGTAACATCCCAGTAACAATCAAACACATCTTGATTGACTGTCCCAGATGGCATCATGAAAGAAAGACTTATTTACAAAATAAATCAATAAAGGATATTCTAGCAGAAGGTAATAATTTTTCAATTAATAATATCATTCTCTTCTTAAACAAAATTAAACTGATAAGTAAAATATAATCTTCCCCCTTTTTTTTCTCTCTATTTTTTTCTCGATTTTTTTTTCTAATTCCCCCCCCTTTTTTTTATTATTTATTTATTTAGTTAACTACTTAATTTTTTTATGTACTCTTTCCCCCATTCTTTTCCCAGCCCGAGAAGAACAATAAAAGAGTTCAGAGGTCTGGTTAAACAAATCATTTATAACTAACTAACAGGGTCTTCCTGATCCCCAAAGCCACAGGCGATTGGAGACCAGTGATAGATCTATCGACCATGAATCTGTTCATCAGGAAGATTTGGTTCAAGATGGAAACACCTCGAACAGTCCTAGCAGCTGTCAGGAGCAACAACTTCATGCTCTCGATAGATTTGAAGGACACTTACTTGCAGATTCTAATCCATCCCTCCTCCCTGATGTTTCTTCACTTCAGTTTTGGAGAACTGGTCTTTCAGTTCAAAGTGTCATGCTTCGGGTTTACAACATCTCCTCTAGTGTTCACAAGAGTTTTCACACTGGTGTCAACATGGGCTCATTCTCAGGGAATTCACCTTTTAAGGTTTATTCCAGGCAAGAGGAACATGGTGACAGACAAACTAAGTCATCAGAATCAGGTCCTAGGGACAGAGTGGTCTCTACATCAAAAGATAGCGGACAGGCTTTTCCACCTGTGGGGAAGACCAATGATAGACCTGTTTGCAAGAAGGTTCAACAGGAAACTAGAGGTCTATGGTTCCAGATCCCTTCTCCTTGGCAGAGGATGCCCTGCAGCATCCATGGGACAGTCTGGAAGTCTATACCTTTCCTCTCTTTTGCCTGACCTGTCAGGTCTTGAACAGAGTGATGATTTCACAGAATCTCAGGATGACCTGGTAGCTCCGTTGTGGTCTCATGCAGAATGGTTCCCAGATCTGCTTTCTCTGCTAACAGCTGTTCTGAGGGAAATTCTGGTTTGTCACAACCTCCTTTGCCAACCTCACATAGAGAGGTATCATCGGTCAGCACAGTCCCTATCTTCACAGCTGGAGACTATCAAATATCTTGTATGAGCAAGAGGCTTTTCTCTCAGAGCAGTTACAGAAATGTCAGACTATCTCAGGCAGTCTTCCTCGGCCTTATACCAGGATAAATGGGCTGTCTACTGTGATTGGTGTCGTCGGCAGGGCTTTTCTTCAGTCGGAACTTCTGTTCAACAGATAGCTGATATCCTTGTTTTCATTAGATCAGAAAAACATCTTTCTGTGTCTGGCATCAAAGATTACAGGGCTGCCTTGGGAATAAAAATGTAGACCTGTCCTCCTCTTGGGAAATGTCAATGCTGCTCAAAAGCTTTGAACAATCTTGTTCTTCAAGAGAGCTTAAGCCTCCTTCCTGGGACCTGACTCTGGTGCTAAGTAGTCTTACTTGTGCTCCATTTGAACCTTTGCAACATTCTTCGGATAGAAACCTGATCCTTAAGACAGTTTTTTGCTGTCCTTAGCTTCACTGAAGAGAGTCAGCGAACTCCATAGTCTGGCTGCTAATGTTAAGTGTACGAGGGGTTGGGGGTCAGTAGCTTTCGAATTGTCCCGGAATTTGTAGCTAAGACTCAAAAACCTTTGGCTCATGATGGTAGATTCAATTCCTTCTCTGTGATTTTGTTGACAGCAATCTGGATGAATTGCTACTTTGTCCTGTCAGGGCTCTGCGTACCTATCTAAAAAGAACCCATCACCTCAGGGCCGGGTGTCTTAGACTTTTTAGACACGCGCTGGAACAAGAAAAAAAAGTGTCCAAGAATACTATCTCCTTTTGCCAATGTGAGGTAATTAGACATGCCTTCAGTTTTTTATTAACTTCTAATGCTGACACAGTGCATGCAAGAGCACATGGTATCAGGGGATTAGGCCCTTCCTTGGCATTCAAAAAGAATTTCTCTATTCAGAGGATTTTGAAGGCTGGTACTTGGCTTCGTCAAACCAACTCCACATCCTTCTACCTAATGGACATTTCCCACAGGTCCTGGGACACTATTTTTCATTGGGTCTGGTGGTGGCTGCTCAAAAGTTGTGTAGCTCATCTAGTGCCCCTAGCTGGACAATTTGTACCTTGCCTAAGATGATGGTATGAAAGCCAGAATGATTGAGATGATGGGTCTTTTTCCTTTTCACTTTCCCCTTTCCTCTCTACCAACAGGCAGTGAGAAGATTGATCCATCATACACTGGAACTGGTTAAGATAGAGTTGCGTGTGCAGTCTTAGTGTTTGAGTTTGGTATTCAACACGAATGTAACTTTGCATCAGCAATCCATTCCACTCTTTAGCAAGGAGAGAAGAATGATAACAAACAAGGCTGGTGGCTATCATGGTTTGTTTATCTGAACAGATATAGATCTTCAAGTTCCACCTGTACAGTGGCTCTTAACCCTTAAACGCTGAGCCTCTATTTACAAAAGTGTCTGTCGTGTGCCGGCTGCGTTCGGGAGTTAGCACCGAAGTGGAAATTTTTTTTTTTTTTCAAAAAATCACAATACGCTTAGTTTTTAAGATTAAGAGTTCATTTTTGGCTCCTTTTTTTTTTGTCATTTCCTGAAGTTTAGTATGCAACCATCAGAAATGAAAAAAATATCATATATAAATATTGGAATATATGACAGCATGAAAAAAAAATGTTCATATATAATTGTATACAAATCGTGCTGTGAGCAAAATGGTTAAAGCTAATGAGTTATTTTTTTTCGTTGTGTTGTACACGAAATTGCGATGATTTTGGTATATAACAAATTGTAAAACGATCAAAGCAACATAGAGAAAATACTATCACAAAATGATGCATGAATTCGTAACGCGAGGACGTAAAAACAAGTTTTTTTTCTAAAATTCACCATAAATCGAAATATTGTGCTAGAGACTTCCCGTTTGTTGCAAAATGAAGGTAATTGATTGAATATTACTAGACTAAGTGTTTTAGCTTACAATTGCATTTTTCGACCATTTCGGTCGAATTAAAGTTGACCAAAGGTCAAATTTTTTTTTATTTATCGTGATTTATATGAAAATATTTCAAAACTGATAGAAGCTACAACCATAAGTTATTTTTTGTTGTATTCTACTTGATATTGCACACATTTTCATGTATTGCACTTTATGTAAGGCCTAATATAAAACGGTGCGAAAATTACAACAAGGTGACGAAAGAATTTCTGAGATGTTTGGCCGAGTTACCGCGTGCAGAGGTAAGGAAAAAGTTTTTTAAAAAATTCACCATAAATCAAAATATTGAGTTAGAGACTTCCGGTTTATTGCAAAATGAAGGTAAATGATTGAATGTTACCAGAATGTAAGAGTTTTAGCTTACAATTGCGTTTTTCGAGCATTTCGGTCGCGTCAAAGTTGACCGAAGGTTGAAATTTTGGCACTTACCATGATTTATATGAAAATATTTCCAAACTGATAAAAGCTATAACCATTGGTTGTTTTTTGTTGTATTTTAAATGAAATTGCACATATTTTCATATATAAAACTTTATGTAACGGCTAACATAAAACGGTGCAAAAATTACGACGAAGAGACGACAGAATTTCTGAGATTTTCGGCCAAGTTACCGCGTGGAGGTAAGGAAAAGGTTTTTTTTCAAAAATTCACCATAAATCAAAATATTGTGCTAGACTCTTCCAATATGTTGCAAAATGAAGGTTAATGATTGAATATTATTAGAAGTAAGAGTTTTAGCTTACAATTGCGTTTTTCGATCATTTCGGTCGAGTTAAAGTTGACCGAAGGTTGAAATTTTGGCACTTATTGTGATTTATATGAAAATATTTCAAAATTGATAAAAGCTACAACCATGGGTTGTTTTTTGTTGTATTCTACAGGAAATTGCACACATTTTTATATATAAAACTTGATGTAATGGCTAACATAAAACGGTGCAAACATTACGACAAAGTGACAAAAGAATTTCTGAGATGCGTCGCTGATGCTCTGTAGTGCAAGAAGAAAGAAATTTGTGCATGTGCGGCTGGGTAACGCTTGTAAACAAAACAACAGCGTGATCTGTGAACTCCCAGCATCCCTCAAGGCGCGTGATTTAAAATCTTTCGCAAACTAGGCCTATAACTATTTTTCCGTGAATATTTAAAAAACTTTTTGTAGTCGACGTACCGTACATCCACTCAGCACCTGACAGACAATTTTAGTCGACATACGATACGTCCAGTTGGCATTTAAGGGTAAACACTATTTTTAGGCCAGCAGTCTGACTGTTTGATATACATTTATCAGACAGGTCAGAGGCTGAGATCTCCTTCCTTCGATTTCTATTAATTATCCATGAAGTGAGACCAAGTGTGATGAGCTTCCAGTTGGTTCAAGACCTTCTTTCTTCCCACCAAAAGTCAGTCTATCCTAAAGTTAAGACCCAGGTTTGTTCCACATATGAACAAATGACAAATTTTTAATCAATTTGTATTTTTGATAGTAACAAACCTGCGGTCTTAACTTGGAAGCCTCCTCACCCATCAAGATGGATGATCCCCGATGCCACCAGTTCCTTGCATCACAACTTTTAATTGTTTTTACTGGTTTTCTAGCTGGCGCTAGAAGAATTATTCTAAAGTTAAGACTGCAGGTTTGTTAGCTATGAAAAATAAAAACTGATAAAAAGTTTGTCATTTCAGTTGTTTCATAACAAACCCATATGTCATAAGTAGCTTTAATTCACAGTTGAATTCTTCCAGACTGATAACTGTAAAGATGGAATAATAAGAATAGCTAGAAAATCAACCACTGAGTGATCTTTGACCCATCAGTAGGAAGGAACCACTGGCCTCACTACTAGGAGGGAGGACAATAAGGTATGATCCTCAGCTACAGTGAAGTTCTGATCAGTCTAGTGGATCACATGGAGATAGAAAAGGTTAGGAAACCAAGTGTCCATGGTAATCTCATGGGGTATTGAATGAAGCAAAGGTAATGGTTTGTAATTTGCAATATTTTGGCAAGTTGCAGAACTCAAACAAACCATTCAGACTAGATGTAGAAGCTCATAACCTGGGTGGCCCTTGTTTCTTTGAGTAGATAAGAATGAACAACCCTGTCTTCTTTTTCCAATTGTCTCACAGGTAAACACTGCAAGGATAAACTGACATCATACATTTAGGATTGTCTTGAACTCGAATGTTCTTCATAAGGGCAGTTGAAGTTTAAGAAGGTTTGGTATATTGAACAGTCACTCTAATCTAGCCAGCTTTGGCTGCAGACAACTCAGCACACACATGAAGAACCACTTGTCTAAGAAGGACATTATCTTCTGGAGACAAGCGTTGTCTTCAGATACATAGGAAAAGTTTGGAGCTATTCATTGTCAAAGCCTCATACTCTTGAGAAGTGATGAAGGGTTTCACTGAGCAGAGTAGACACTAAAGTTGGAATGATAGATTGGGAAGTGGCATAGTCTTGGTAGCTTGTCTGACCTTTTGTGATTAAATCAGGAGAGAAGGGCATATCTACTGAAGATGAATATTTGGAGCAGGTGGCGGCCCTACAAATTATATAGCTACCTGAAAGTGGATTTTATTGAAAGATAGCAAAAGATCAACCTTTCAACCAGTTCTTAAGCAGCTTTGGTAAGATTTCGAGGGTTTCGATAAGGCTCCTCTTGATGTCTGGATTGTTCTGTGAGGAAGTTTGCTGCAGGAGACTTTGCAAGAGCAGCTGCTTCATGAGCTTTTTCCTTGTTGGCAGGTTCCTGGGAGGTCCGTCCATCTAGTCTTGCTGATACCACGGCAATGGATCCCTGTAGGGGACAGTTCCATCAGTGCACCTCACATGGTTCATTGTAGGTATTTCTAAAGGTTGCTTTCAGTCCCTTCAGCCCTTAACTCTACCCACTTTTTAGCATTTTACTTCACCTCCATTCCAACTCATTTCTTACATTTGTCAGTTACTTACTGTATGCATCTATATGTGTTGGTCAAGTGCTTAACCCTTTAACGCCGAAGCCCTATTTTCAAAAACGTCTCCCGTATGCCGGCGGCCTCCGAGAGGTAGCGCCGAAGCAGAAAAAAAGTTTTTTTCAAAAAATCACAGCGCGCTTAGTTTTCAAGATTAAAGAGTTCATTTTTTGCTCCTTTTTTTCTCATTGCCTGAAGTTTAGTATGCAACCATCAGAAATAAAAAAAAATATTATCATATATAAATATTGGAATATATGACAGTGAAAAAAAAAAACTCGTATATAATTGTATACAAATCGCGCTGTAAGGAAAACGGTTGAAGCTAATGAGTTAATTTTTTTGAGTTGTATTGTACACTAAATTGCGATAATTTTGGTATATAACAGATTGTAAAACGATTAAAGCAACACAGAGAAAATATTATCACAAAATGATGCATGAATTCATAACGAGCGGATGTAAAAAAAAGTTTTTTGTCAAAAATTCACCAAATATCAAAATATTGTGCTAGAGACTTTCCAATTGTGCCAAAATGAAGGAAATTGATTGAATATTACTAGGCTGTAAGTTTTTTAGCTTACAATTGCATTTTTGAACCATTTCGATCGAGTTAAAGTTGACCGAAGGTTGATTTTTTCTATTTATCGTTATTTCGATGTAAATATAAAAAAACTGTGAAGAGCTAAAGGAATGATATATTTTTTGTTGTATTCTACATGAAATTGCGCACATTTTGATATATAACACTTTATGTAACGAATAATATGAAATGGAAAAAAAATTACGGCAAGCTGACACAAGAAATGACAGGATTTTCAGCGGAGTCCTTGTGAGCGAAGGAAAATTTTTTTTAAAATTCACCAAAAATCTACATATTGTGCTAGAGACTTTCCGTTTGTTGCAAAATGAAGGTAAATGATTGATTGTTACTCGAATGTAATAATTATGGCTTACAGATGCGTTTTTCGATCATTTTGGTCGAGTCAAAGTTGACTGAATGTTAAAATTTTGTCAGTTATCGTGATTTCGGTGAAAATATTAAAAAACTGTGAAGAGCTAAAGGAATGACATATTTTTTGTTGTATTCTACATGAAATTTTGTACATTTTGATGTATAACACTTTATGTAACGAATAATATGAAACGGTGAAAAAATTACGGCAAGCTGACGCAAGAAATGACAGGATTTTCAGCGGAGTCTGAGCGTTGCAAGTTTAAGGAAAATTTTTTTTTAAAATTCACCAAAAATCTAAATAATGTGCTAGAGACTTTCTGTTTGTTGCAAAATGAAGGTAAATGATTGATTGTTATTTGAATGTAATAATTATGGCTTACGGATGCGTTTTTCGATCATTTCGGTCGAATCAAAGTTGACCGAATGTTAAAATTTTGTCAGTTATCGTGATTTCGGCAAAAATATTAAAAAACTGTGAAGAGCTAAAGGAATGACATATTTTTTGTTGTATTCTACATGAAATTGCGCACATTTTGATGTATAAAACTTTATGTAACGAATAATATGAAATGGCGAAAAAATTACGGCAAGCTGACGCAAGAAATGACAGAATTTTCAGCAGAAACGCTGGCAGCTGAGCTTTTTTTTTTTTTTTTTCAAAAATTCACCAAAAATCTAAATAATGTGCTAGAGACTTTCTGTTTGTTGCAAAATGAAGGTAAATGATTGATTGTTACTTGAATGTAATAATTATGGCTTACGGATGCGTTTTTCGATCATTTCGGTCGAATCAAATTTGACCGAATGTTAAAATTTTGTCAGTTATCGTGATTTCGATGTAAATATTAAAAAACTGTGAAGAGCTAAGGGAATGATATATTTTTTGTTGTATTCTACATGAAATTGCGCACATTTTGATGTATAACACTTTATGTAACAAATAATATGAAACGACGAAAAAATTACGGCAAGCTGACACAAGAAATGACAGGATTTTCAGCGGAGTTCGCGCGCGGAGCGGAGGAAAATTTTTTTTTAAAAATTCACCAAAATTCTAAATATTGTGCTAGAGACTTTCCGTTTGTTGCAAAATGAAGGTAAATGATTGATTGTTACTCGAATGTAATAATTATGGCTTACGGATGCGTTTTTCGATCATTTCGGTCGAGTCAAAGTTGACCGAATGTTAAAATTTTGTCAGTTATCGTGATTTCGATGTAAATATTAAAACACTGTGAAGAGCTAAAGGAATGATATATTTTTGTTGTATTGTACATGAAATTGCGCACATTTTGATGTATAACACTTTATGTAACGAATAATATGAAACGGCGAAGAAATTACAGCAAGCTGACGCAAGAAATGACAGGATTTTTCAGCGGAGTTCGCGTATGAGCGGAGGAAAATTTTTTTAAAAAATTCACCAAAATTCTAAATATTGTGCTAGAGACTTTCCGTTTGTTGCAAAATGAAGGTAAATGATTGATTGTTACTCGGCTGTAATAATTATGGCTTCTGGATGTGTTTTTCGATCATTTCGGTCGAGTCAAAGTTGACCGAATGTTAAAATTCACTTTGGTTGCTGGGTCTTTCTCCAGCATCCCAGTCTAAAACTCGCCTCACACGCTCACTTCCGACAGGCAGTATGCGCCTTTCATGGTCCTGATGCCTTTGTGACATATCTACAAACGTCCTGTTGCAGCACGAATACGCAAACACTCTCCAAAGTTCTGCAAAACACGTCTGCGTCAAAATATCGCTCCCGCAAGGTCTGACGCTGATGCTATCTGGTGTGAGTAGGAGGGAATTCGCGCATGCGCGTCTGGGTGATGCTCAAAAACAACACAACACCTGGATCCGTGAACTCCCAGCATCCGCCAAGGCGCGTGATTTGAAATCTTCCGCAAACTAGGCCTATAATTATTTTTCCGCAAATATTTAAAAAAAGCATTTTCAGTCGACGTTTGCAACGTCCACTCGGCATTCGAAAGACAATTTTTGACGACGTTTAAAACGTCCAACAGGCGTTTAAGGGTTAATGTATAGACAAAAAATAAATATCACAGGCAGATGTGGCTCATATGTGTAGTAGGACATGTTAACTCCTGGCATCACAAAGTGGTTCTATGGGTAATAGGTTATTTCTCATGCATTAAGGTTTCATTTCATTATGGTTAGAGTGCTCTGAGCAGTTGAAGGTTGATGGTCAGCCTTGTTTAGTGTCTTGGTAGGCTATGAAGTGGCAAATTTTTCTAACAAGACTCAGATGATGATTATAGTCGTCATCCATCATTCAACCTCTCAGATTCTGATGATAGTTATAATCATCATCGAAAGACATTTTTTCAGTAAATTCACCATAAATTATAGAAAAGTATCCTAACAACGAAACTTAAATATGGTATGTATAGATGCTTGATCCCTTCTCTTTTGTCAGAATTTCTCTCCTAAACCTATCTTTACACAAATGCCTACTGAAATGAGACACTGATATACAGAACTAGACTTTATTGACAAATCTAACGAAATGAACTCAGCAAAAGCTACCGTTATAAAATGGAGTGATTCACACCCCCTATCTATGGAAACCATAACTAGAGGAAATACTGTTTCACAAACAAGCATAGTCATTATTTTATGCTAAGCAGTACTAGTGAATAATCCCCTTGTCATCAAGCAAAGTAATAAGGTCGTAATGACCACAATAAAAGTCATATCATATGCAAGAGTAAAAAACACCACTTCCAAAAATCCGTCCTCCCAGGACAATGTTCGATTCCTGGTGAAAGAAACATTTCAGTATATTAAAAACCTGGAATGAATGTACATATTCAAGACAGACAGAAAAAAATTCACAAATGGGCAAATTCACTACGTAGACATCGTTCAGTTTCACTGCTTCCAAACTGGGGGTTTTCCTTCTAAAGTCTCGAAAAGATATAAATGTCACTGTGCATTTTTACTTACTTCTATGGCCTTAAAAAAGTATCTTCATAGTGGCAGTTTCTTTAAACACTACACCAGGATAAAACATATATCAGCAAATATATTCATCACTGGCTTACTAGCGCGAGGCAGTCAGATCGGAAGAAATATGGCCCCAAAATGGCAGAATAATCATAATTTGAAGGTTTTTGATGTCACTGTTCGTTTTCTGCACCCAGAGCATTAAATAAGGTTTTCTCATGGGAGATCGCACACGATTTTGGGTTCACGGGCGACAAGGCAGAATCCCACGGGGGAACCTGTATCACCTCCAGCGAGGCAGTCACCCCTAGAGTTCAATGTTCCTCATAAATATCTCATGCAGTTTCCATATCCCACGGAACCCATGACCAGCGCATCGGTTCAATGTCCTATTATATCCACCTGACCAAATTTATATCCAACTCAGCAAACCGGCCAGCACAAATACACCTGTCTTAAGAGCCACCGACAGGTCATCACATAGTTCTCCTGTTGTCCAAGGAGAATCAAGACTTACAGGAACTCGGACCACCTACTTCTGGATGTCCTCCCCCAGAGACGATAACTGTCCAATCGAAAGTTCAGTAAGGGCCAACTCCAAAATCATAACAAAATATATGCACTAGATACGATGATTATATGTCTTGTAACACAGATATTATTCCAATAACAGTTCTTTTATGGAACGCAACACTTGAAATCTTGCATTCTTGGTGATCCAACTATGCTGAATGGCCTGCAACTATGCAAGCCCATGGTTTCCTTCACGTCCTGAATTCCTAGCAATCCAACTATGCTGAATGGCTTCTGACTGCACAACCGCCATCTGGAATGCAGCGCTCACAAATCCTTTTCGCCAAACAGATGTTTCCCAGCAACGATGGCGATTTGTAGATGTCCTGCCTGACATCTCTCCAAAACCCTGGATCTTCTCATAAAAGCGCAGGCGTAGAAACCTGCAGGTGTACCGTAGATGGCCCCCCATATCTAACTTGTATAAGTTGAGGCTCATAGAAGACATTCTGTACAGCTCTGCTGCGAGGAAGTGGTGTCTTATGTAAGTCGGTCATATCAACAGTCAACTCAAAAACGTAGCTAGTCTACTCACAATGCCATATTATTACTGAACTGTTAACCCTTAAACGCCAACTGGATGTATCGTAAGTCGACTAAAATTGTCTGTCAGGTGACGAGTGGACGTACCGTACGTCGACTACAAAAAATTTCAACCTTCGGTCAACTTTGACTTGACCGAAATGGTCGAAAAACGCAATTGTAAGCTAAAACTCTTACATTATAGTAATATTCAATCATTTACCTTCATTTTGCAACAAATTGGAAGTCTCTAGCACAATATTTTGAATTATGGTGAATTTTTGAAAAAAACTTTTTCCTTACGTCCGCACGGTAACTCTGCCGAAAATTTCAGAAATTCTTTCGTCATTTTGTCGTAATTTTTGCACCATTTTATATTAGCTGTTACATAAAGTTTTATATATGAAAATGTGTGCAATTTCATGTAAAATACAGCACAAAACAACCCATGGTTGTAGCTTTTATCAGTTTGGACATATTTTCATATAAATCACGATCAGTGCCAAAATTTCAATCTTCGGTCAACTTTGACTCGACCGAAATGGCCGAAAAACGCAATTGTAAGCTAAAACTCTTACATTCTAGTAATATTAAATCATGTACCTTCATTGTGCAACAAATTGGAAGTCTCTAGCACAATATTTTGATTTATGGTGAATTTTAAAAAAAACTTTTTCCTTACGTCCGCACGCGGTAACTCGGCTGAACATCTCAGAAATTCTTTCGTCACTTTGTTGTAATGTTTGCACCGTTTTATATTAGTCGTTACATAAAGTTTTATATATAAAAATGGGTGCAATTTCATGTAGAATACAACATAAAATAACACACGGTTGTAGCTTTTATCAGTTTTGAAATATTTTCATATAAATCACGTTAAGTGCCAAAATTTCAACCTTCAGTCAATTTTGACTCGACCGAAATGGTAAAAAAATGCAATTGTAAGCTAAAACTCTTACACTCTAGTAATATTCAGTTATTTACCTTCATTTTGCAACAAATTGGAAGTCTCTAGCACAATATTTCGATTTATGGTGAATTTTTGAAAAAAACTTTTTCCTTACATCTGTTCGGTAACTGCCGAACATCTGGGAAATTCTTTCGTCACCTTGTCGTAATGTTTGCACCATTTTATATTAGTCGTTACATAAAGTTTTATATATGAAAATGTGCGCAATTTCATGTAGAATACAACTAAAAATAACTCATGGTTGTAGCTTTTATCAGTTTTGAAATATTTTCATATAAATCACGATAAGTGCCAAAATTTCAACCTTCGGTCAACTTTGACTCGACCGAAATGGTCGAAAAACGCAATTGTAAGCTAAAACTCTTACATTCTAGTAATATTCAATCATTTACCTTCATTTTGCAACAAATTGGAAGTCTCTAGCACAATATTTCGATTTATGGTGAATTTAAAAAAAAAAACACTTAACGTCCGCGTTACAAATTCATGCATCATTTTGTGATAATATTTTCTCTGTGTTGCTTTGATCGTTTTACAGTTTGTTATATACCAAAATCATCGCAATTTAGTGTACAATACAAAGAAAAAATATAACTCATTAACTTTTAACCGCTTTGCTCACAGCGTGATTTGTATACAATTATATATGAAATTTTTTTTTGCACTGTCATATATTTCAGTATTTATATATGATAATGATATTTTTTTCATTTCTGATGGTTGCATACTAAACTTCAGGCAATGAAAAAAAAGGAGCCAAAAATGAACTCTTTAATCTTAAAAACTAAGCGTGCTGTGATTTTTTGAAAAAAACTTTTTTTCCGCTTCAGCACTAACTCCCGAACGCCGCCGGCATACGGCAGACACTTTTGTAAATAGAGGCTCGGCGTTTAATGGTTAAAACTACTAGGGCAAAGATCATATGATAAAAATGTGAAACAATTCCAAGTTGCTAACTAGAATTTCCACAATCAACCTACTATCAAGTACACTAACTCTAAGATATTATCCATACAAATTCTTCCCAGTAAAAATTACCCGAGAAACCTACCAATATACTGAATTCATTAAAGGCAATTCTAAACCCTAACTGATTTATCAAACCTGTAACAGATCAGACAAATTCTGTCAGATACACTAAATAACCCCCCCCCACAAAACAAAATCCTAAGTAACAAATCGTTTTCATGTAACTCTATTCAAAGATATTGTGTCAGACGACTACTACATATCATAATATTCTTACATAATAATGCACAGGCCTAACCTCACTACGAAATTAGCCTATGTCATAACTCACAAAGTCATGTGAATGAGAACCATTAACTCAAAACAACAAATTACTAATGCCAAATACGAACAATGAAGTCCCTAACCGCAGATGCGATCCATAAAAAAAAAAAGTTCATATATCAATGAAACTATGATATTCTGCACTTAATTTTAACTAAGTATTGCAACACTTAAGAGCAAAAACTGAACTTGGACAATCAAAGATTTATAAAATTCTACAGACTAACGTCCACCCCAGTTAAAAAAAAACACTACAAGTTACACCCGTTTCCAACCCATTAAAAACACAAAGAGAGAGAGAAAAAAAGAAAAAGAATTGATCATAACCACAGCACAACCCAGGTAACCCATACGATTCCCATTAACCCGTCTTTTTAATTTTAGATATATGTGTCAGCCGAGACACCCCCATGTTTTCATCTAGAACAACAAATCTATTCCCCTTCTTTGATTTAACAACATGGAATGGACCTTCAAATTTAGGACCTAGCTTATAGTTCAACTGATTCCTGACATTTATTTTAAAAAAACCCTATCTCCCACAGCCACTTTAACTCTATCGGGCTTTGCATTGCTCCTGTCTACCATGTCTTGTGTTTTCATTTCAAGATTCTTAGCAAGATGCGCATATCTCTCTTTTGCAGTGCATACAAGCGATTTGACTGTTTCATCGCCCAATGGAATAGGCAACAAATTGAATGTACCCCATGCTGGGTAACCAAACAGCACCTCATTGGGAGACATTCCAGTGGTATCTCTTACCATAATATTAATACTATGTTGCACCTGTGGAATACATCGATCCCAATTTGGATCATTTCCCCCCCACGGTCACCCGAAGAGCTTCAGTGACCTACCTATTTGGTCGTTCGCACAGACCATTCGCTTCTGGTCTATAGGGAATAATAGTGACTTTCTGAATGCCCATTACATCCGCAAGACACTTTAATGTTCTAGTAATGAACTCCCTACCATTATCTGTAACGAGAACCTCCGGGACCCCATACCAACAAATATACCCATTAAAGAATGCGATTGCCACCTCTTCCGCTGTTTTATGCTTCAACGGAAAAATCTCTACGAACCTAGTTAACTCGTCAACAATCACCAACAGGTGCCTGTGGCCATAATTAGATTCACAGAAATTGCTCAACAGGTCCATTTGGACTCTTGCTGTTGGTCTGGTAGGGATCGTGAATGAACCCAATTTACAAGAAACGACCCGTGGCTTACATGCATTACAAACTGAACAACTTCTCACAAAGTCTTCTACTGAACTAAGCATATTCTTCCAAAAAAATTGTCCCCGTACATTCTGATACATCTCAATCGCCAAATGTGGACTACCAGACCTACTGTGAATAATTTCTAACACTGTAGGTACTAAACTCCTAGGAACAACTACAGTATTTGCGTCGTATCACCCTTATCCTCACTATTTCTCAGTCTGTATCTAATCTTCCTAACTAACAAATTACCCTCTAATTCAAGCCCTGCAAAAGGCAGCTTATAACCCTTCCTAACTAGTTTCCCTCTAAGAAACGCTTTTGCGTCTCTCAGAATTACATCTTCATCTTGCTTAAATTCTACTAAACTAATATCCCAATCTATGCTATCCCCGGGTACATAACACACAAGAGTACCCTCTTCATCAGCAAAACTTTTACTAAGGGCATCTGCTACAACATTCTGTCTACCCTCTATATACTTAAGCTTAGCATCAAAATCCCTGATTGTCAAATACCACCGAGCTCTTTTTGGGGAAAGATCCAGCTTATTAAAAAGATCCAGCAATGGCTTATGATCTGTCAGAACTTCTACTTGATTGCCCAACAACATTTTAAAGTGTACTAAACTAGACACTACGGCAAAGGCCTCTTGACCCACTACCGACCATGACCGTTCATTACTACCTCGTGGCTTAAACTTCCTACTGTAAAATGCAATCGGATGGAGTCTTCCATCGAACGTCTGCATAAGGCAAGCCCCTATACCATCATAACTAGTGTCTGTTACCAGCGTGAAAGGACGTTCCAAATCAGGAAATTTCAACACTGGGGGATTTACCAAGGCATCCTTAATCTTCTGGAAAGCTACATGGTGTCCATCTCCCCCATACAAACTGCACATCATCCCTGAGAACACCTGTCAAGGGAGATGCCAGAACAGAAAAGCCCTTCACAAATCTACAAAAAAAAATCCAGCCATTCCTAAGAATGACTAAATCTGCTTCTTATTCTTGGGAGTAGCAAAATCTACAATTGCCCTAACTTTATCATTATTTCTAACACCCTCTTTAGAAATGACATGAGCTAAATATACTATACTGTCTGCCTCTTGAGAAAATTACACTTAGCTAACTTTATCTTCAAACCTGCTAATCTAAGCCTCCTAAAAACCTCCTTAAGAACTTCTGAATGTTCTTCTACTGAATGTGTGGCAACTAGGATGTTATCTATGTATATAAAAACTTTTTTCCCTAACAAACCATGCAAAACTGTATTCATTAGCCTAGTAAATGTCATCAGACTGCCTGCTAAACCAAATGGCATTTGCATGAACTCATAATGCCCCTTCGGCAAAGAGAAAGCCGTGTACTCTTGACTCCCCTTGCTAAGTGGTACTTGCAAATATCCTTGCATCAGATCAATTGAGGTGTAAATTTCCCAGCCTTCAATTTCAATAAATAAAGCTGGCAAACACACCACAGGGTAGCGATCAGGAATTGTTTTATCATTCAACTTCCTAAAGTCTACACAAACTCGGACTGAACCATCCTTCTCAGGCACTGCCAGCATGGGGAATTAAAAGGTGAGGTACTGGGCCTGACGATGCCTTCTTCCTCCCACTTATTAACCTCTTGCTCTACCTGTTCCCTAATCTTAAAGGAATCCTAGATGAAGGAACAAAAATAGGTTTAGTTTTGTCCTCCAAGTGAACCTTGTGTTCTAACACATTTGTTGATCCTAGCTTATCCCCTTTGAGTGCAACTATGTCCGCAAACTCAGCCAGAACATCTACGCTGCCAGCATATTCTTTGTAATCAGCATTGGCTAACTGATCCCTAAAAACTTGCCTTCTAGCCTGTAAATCTGCTTCTGAAAAACTACAAAAATCCCTGACAATAGCAACTGAATTATCTTCATCGACCCAATCAACAAATCAATTGCATAAGTACCCTTATGATAATGATAATTGCAAACTGAATCATTGCAGTTTAGCCATTCCACCCAAGTGTCCCCTGAACTTGACACATTATTTATAGAACCCGTACACAATACCCCCTTCAGCTTCTCACTACATTCACACACATCTGTCTGGATTTATGCACTCCTTTCACTCGAACTTTCACCATAGCATCCATACCAGGACCAAGCATCACATCATCCATCAAAACCCCCTTATAACACTTCTCATCCACCGACACATGTTCAGCATTCTCCCCCAGATCCTCATGTACACCCGATCCACCGTCATCCACTACCCCCACATCTGTCCCCTCATACGGTACAAACACCCCAGGCACTCCCGCAGTTATCCCGCATACCCCTGTATAAACTGAGATCTTCTGTCTCCAACATGCTGGTTGGCCCAGTAACAAAGTATTCCCCAAGGCACCCCCTTGTATGACCAAAAATGGTTCTGTCAAAGATCTACCACTGAGAGAGAAATCTACATCCATGTATCCCAAAATCTGTAACCTATTTGCTTGAACATCACATACAGCTTCCTTAGCAGGTCTCAAAGAATGATTGGGAAACATCACTCTGAAGAACTCATAATTCATCAGATTATTGGAGGCGCCTGTGTCTATAAAAACTCTTACGTTTATCCCATGTACAGACCCAATTATGATGGGCTTTGACCCTGAGGGCTCCCTCAGAAATCCTTTATCCCAAGAAGCACCCATCCAGTTTTCCTTTACAACTGATCGGTCTTTAGACAATGTCTGCCAATCACAAGATCCCCTTGAAAAATCTGCAGAAGAACTTTCTTATTTGAGCTACCAAAGTTCTGAACTGCAGGCCTATCATTACACTGTCTCTGAGAAGGGCAAGACCACCAAGGATGACCATAACTCTTACAACTGCCACAATATTTAACATGGCAAAATCTCTTAATGTGTCCTTGCATATTACAATTAAAGCAACAAACCCGTGGGATCCGAGAACTCAAGCCAACCATCAACCTTTGGCTATTCTGAATTTCAGCAAAATTCTCCGGACCGCGGATTGAGTCTCCGTGTCCTACACAACCATATGCAGACCTAAGGGGAATCTCTGATCACTGTTTCCTCTCCTCATTCTTGCAGCTTTTTCTTCGTAAATAAATCTGTTAACTTATTCTTGGCTGATCACAAATGCAAAAAATTACCCAAGTCCTGCAAAAGGACACTCCTATAGAAAACCCAAGGAAAAACAGTTTCCCCTGACAGAATTCCCATAAAACACAAAACCTAGAATGTTAATTCCCTTTACTTTAACAATTAATTCCCAAAACTCAGAAGAAGGTACTAATCAAACCCACCATTAAATCCTAAGTAATTAAACCCACCATTAAATCCAACATTAATTAAACCCACAATCAAATCCACAATTAATTAAACCAAAAATTAAATTCAAAATTAATTAAACCCATAATTAGATTCAAAATTAATCCCAAAATTAAATTCAACGTTAAACTTTAAATGCCGAGCCTCTATTTACGAAAGTGTCTGCCATATGCCGGCGGCGTTCGGGAGTTAGCGCTGAAGCAGAAAAAAAAGTTTTTTTCAAAAAATCACAGCACGCTTAGTTTTTAAGATTAAAAGTATATTTTTGGCTCCTTTTTATGACATTGCCTGAAGTTTAGTATGCAACCATCAGAAATGAAAAAAAATATCATATATAAATATTGAAATATATGACAGCGCAAAAAAAAATTTCATATATAATTGTATACAAATCGCTCTGTGAGCAAAACGGTTAAAGCTAATGAGTTATTTTTTTTCTTTGTATTGTACACTAAATTGCGATGATTTTGGTATATAACAAAACTGTAAAACGATCAAAGCAACACAGAGAAAATATTACCACAAAATGATGCATGAATTCGTAATGCTCGGATGTTAAAAAAGTTTTTTTAAAAAATTCACCATAAATCAAAATATTGTGCTAAAGACTTCCCATTTGTTGCAAAATGAAGGTAAATGATTGAATATTACTAGAATGTAAGAGTTTTAGCTTACAATTGCGTTTTTCTACCATTTCGGTCGAGTCAAAGTTGACCGAAGGTTGAAATTTTGGCACTTGTCGTGATTTATATGAAAATATTTCAAAACTGATAGAAGCTACAACAATGAGTTATTTTTTGTTGTATTCTACATGAGATTGCGCACATTTTCATATATAAAACTTTATGTAACGACTAATATAAAACGGTGTAAACATTACGACAAAGTGACGAAAGAATTTGTGAGATGTTCGGCCGAGTTACCGCGCACGGAGGTAAGGAAAAAGTTTTTTTCAAAAATTCACCATAAATGAAAATATTATGCTAGAGACTTCCAATTTGTTGCAAAATGAAGGTAAATGATTGAATATTACTAGAATTATAGAGGGATGAATAAATTTGTTTTTATTTAGCATTTCCCAACGCTTTTTGAGAGAGAGAGAGAGAGAGAGAGAGTGTAATTGTCGTTAGTGAGTGCTTGGTTGTTGGAAGAGGGATGAGGTCGTTAGGTTGTTTACGGTGCTGTCTGTCTGTGCAAATGTCGAGGAGTTTTTTTCGGTTTTGAGAGAGTCTTGAGCTGAGTTCTGTGCAAAGGCGGACATTGATGGTGCATGATTATTGTATGTTCTGTGAGTCGAGTGTTTTCTGTTGGATGTCATTGTTGTCTGTGCATGTGTCTCTTTCTTTTTTGCTCGTTTTTGTTGGTTGGAAGTCTGTTTTTCCGGTTGTTTGTGAATTTTGTCTACTGTGTTGGCGACCGTGGACACCCTCAACCATCTCCCAGCAACCGAGGATCATAGTGAGTATTGTATGTGGTTATATGTTCGTGTATCTGTGTTGTGTATTGTTTTTTGTGTTTTAAAATCCCGCCACATAATATTTGGCGCCCAACGGGGCTGTTGTATAATAGCCGTTAGGATGGTTTGTGGTGGGTAGAGTGAGAGTAAGAGGTCAGGATGAGTGAGATAGAGAAACTGAGAGAGGAACTCCGAGTGGCTAGGGAACTCCAGGGTAGGCTGGAGGAGGAGAATGGGAGGCTGAGGAGTGAGAATGAGGAGTTGAGGAGTCAGTTGGAGGAGAAGGGGGAATGCTAAGAAGTGCAAAAGAAGAAATGAAAAGGGGAGATGAAAGAGTCCAAAGAGAGAATGGAAGAGAGGATGGATAAAAGTTGGAGGGGAATGATGAAAGGTGTGGAAGAAATGGTGGAAGTTATGTTCAAGGGTGTTTTTGGAGAAGGGGCTGTTGGAGGCAGGTTCTCTGGAACGTGAAGGGGCAAGAGAGAAAGAAAAGGAGGAAGAAGTGAATGGAAGCGTGAGTGATGAAAGTGATATGGGAATAGGAAGTAAGAAACGAGGGAATGAGAGGCAGGGTAAGGAAAAGGGGAATGAAAAGCAAGGGAAGGAACAGAGGAAAGTAAGGATAAGTCAGGGGAAGAAAAAGGGAAGAAGGGAAAGGAAAGGAAACTGGTAAGAAGGGTAAGGAAGTGGGAAAGGCAGGAAAGAAGGGAGAGGGTGAAGGCAGTAGTGATAGTGAGGTGGATGGAGGTGAGTGGATAAAAGTGGATAAAAAGAGGGGGAAGAAGAGTGTAATGAGTAAGATGAATGTAAGTGCAGGAAGTGGACTCTTTGTATTCGGAAGAGGGTATGAAAGGACAGAGTGAAAGTAGCGAAAGTGAGAGTGAAAGTGAGAAAGAAGTGAGAAAGGCTATGTATGTGAGGGAGGTACCAGTTGTGAAAAGTATAATGAGTATGGAAGTAGGGATGTGCATGATTTCTTTAGGGAGTATGAAAGGTTTTGTCAGGATAAGTATGGGGAAAGTAAGAGAGTGTGGGCACGAGAATTAGGAGAATATTTGAATGGGTTTTTGCTTGATATGTATAGGTTATTATGAGTGTGGGGGATGTTGAGTATGACAAGGTGAAAGCTAGACTAGTTGAGCAAGCGAGGCGTATGAAAGCGAGTGTTAAGTATAAGAGGAAGAATGAATTTGATGAGGCAAGAATGAAAGCTGGGGAAACCTTGTCACTGTATGCTTGTAGGCTGAGACGCGTTGGCAAGGAAGAAGTTTGGGGATGATGGGATAGATGAATGTAAGGAGTTAGTACAGAAGTTGTTAGGGACAGTGCCAGATGGAGTTAGAGAATTTGTGAACTTGAAGCGGAAGGAGAAGAAAAGATGGACGAATGAAAGGTTGACTTGGGGAGAAATTTTGGAAATTGTAGAAGATTATGAGCTTGACAGGGTTATAAAAGAGAGCAGAAGTGTAAGTGTAAGGGCTGGGGTAGATGAGAGGGTACCAGAGTTCGGGAAGCTTTAGGGATGCAGTGTTGAGGGGCCCAATGAGAATGGCCGATAGTGTAATAGATAGGAGTGTAAGAGCAAGTAATGTGGAGGTGCCAGTGAGGATGAATGGTGGGTTTGTAAGGGAACAACGGGTTGGACGGGTTAGGGATAGTAGTGTACAAAGGGGAAGGTCGATGAGTGGAAGTCGAGCTTAAGTGTTTTAGATGTGGAAAGGAAGGACATACAAAGAATGAGTGTAGGTGGGCTTTAGGAGCGTGTTCTGGTGTGGGCAGTCGGGACATTTGGTAAGGGAGTGTATGAAAGATAGGGGTTAAATGCTACAGGTGCGGACAGGTGGGTCATATTGCTAATGGTTGTAGGGGTACCCGAGGAATGTAATATGTGGCAACTGTGGTAAGAATGGGCATTATGCGAGAATGTGTTCAGAACCGAGAGCGAAGTGTGACGAATGTGGAATGGAAGGGCATGTATCAAGTGTATGTAGACGAAAGAGGGTGACTGTGACAGCGAACTGGGAAACTGAGTGTGAAGGGGTTCAAATGGGTGGATCCTCCAGGATGCAAGCGGTGCGTGTGATGCATGTATGTGAGGGGTTGTTGCATGAGGGAGGCTTTGCTGGAAAGACTGACGAGTATGCATGAAGCATTTTGTTTTGATAGAGTATGGTAGGAAACGTAAGAAAGGGAAGAACGTAAGTAAACTGAATGGTCGTAAGTTGTGTGATAGGGTGTGAGTGCCAAAGTGAAAATGAGTGATAAAGCGTGTAATCACGGATGAATGGGATGGTATGAATAGAACGATAGCATACGCGGGTTTGATATAACTGAGTTGACTGAACGTGTAGGGTAAGTGAACGGTTGGAGGTGAGCGAAAGTGTAAGAGTAAGAGAGCGTAGCAGTGATAGACGAGTGATTGAAAGCATGAATGAATCGTTGCAAGAATTGGAAAGGTCAATGAGCGAATGGGATGGGTTAGTTGAGGAATTGGGGAGGTATTTGGGAACAAGTTAGAAGGTATAGATGAGATTGTGGATGAAATTGAGAGTGGTAATAGTGAAGAAGATAGCGTGAATCTGAGAGAGAATGGAGGAGAAGATGTAAATCTGAATGTTGCTGGAAGAGAGAGCGAGTCTGAGAGAATGATTGCGTAACATTTGAACGCGATCTAGAGGACCTGCTAGTGAGCATCCGTGGGTGTTGTGAAGGCGATTTGAAAGAGGTGTGAAAGGTGTTGGTTGGGAAATGCTAAAAGGGGGAGAAATATAGAGGGATGAATAAATTTGTTTTTATTTAGCATTTCCCAACGTTTTGTGAGAGAGAGAGAGAGAGAGAGAGAGAGAAAGTGTAATTGTCGTTAGTGAGTGCTTCGGTTGTTGGAAGAGGGATGAGGTCGTTAGGTTGTTTACGGTGCTGTCTGTCTGTGCAAATGTCGAGGGAGTTTTTTTGGTTTTGAGAGAGTCTTGAGCTGAGTTCTGTGCAAGGCGGACATTGATGGTGCATGATCATTGTATGTTCCGTGAGTCGAAAGTGTTTTCTGTTGGATGTCATTGTTGTCTGTGCATGTGTCTCTTTTTTTTTGCTCGTTTTTTTGGTTGGAAGTCCGTTTTCCGGTTGTTTGTGAATTTTGTCTACTGTGTTGGCGATCGTGGACACCCTCAACCATCTCCCAGCAACCGAGGATCATAGTGAGTATTGTATGTGGTTATATGTTCATGTGTATCTGTGTTGTGTATTGTTTTTTTGTGTTTTAAAATCCCGCCACATAATGTAAGAGTTTTTAGCTTACAATTGCGTTTTTCGACCATTTCGGTCGAGTCAAAGTTGACCGAAGGTTGAAATTTTGGCACTTATCGTGATTTATATGAAAATATTTCCAAACTGATAAAAGCTACAACCATGGGTTGTTTTTGTTGTATTTTACATGAAATTTTGCATATTTTCATATATAAAACTTTATGTAACGACTAATATAAAACGGTGCAAAAATTACGACACAATGACAAAAGAATTTCTGAAATTTTCAGCCGAGTTACCGAACAGACGTAAGGAAAAAGTTTTTTTCAAAAATTCACCATAAATCAAAATATTGTGCTAGAGACTTCCAATTTGTTGCAAAATGAAGGTAAATGATTGAATATTACTAGAATGTAAGAGTTTTAGCTTACAATTGCATTTTTCGATGATTTCGGTCAAGTCAAAGTTGACGATTTTAGTCGACTTACGATACGTCCAGTTGGCGTTCAAGGGTTAACTAACCCCACAATTAAATAAAAAGTCCCTTGGGGACAAAAAATGCTGGCTGAGCGCACAGCTTATTTGCCAAAGTCGGCCAGGTTCACTTCTTCAAGGCCAAACAACAACAACAAAAAAAAACAATCAGTCTCCCCAAGTACAGAGAACGGGAACCCACTCACGTATAGAAAATGGAGTTCTAGCAGACAGACGAGAGAGAGAGAGAGAGAGAGAGAGAGAGAGAGAGAGAGAGAGAGAGAGAGAGAGAATTCGTCCCCCTCACCCCCTCAGAGCAATACCTCACTCCCTCTATCACCCCATCCAAGGCTTGCTGAAGCCTACAGAAAAAACGTTTAGTGCGAACCCTAAGGAGGCAAGCTCTCCTCTCCTGTTGCCAGGGGACTAGATTGCTGAATAAGCTTATAGCAACTGCACCCACTTTACATACACACACGTTCGCACCCAAAATAACACACGTATGTTTGTAAGTATAAAAAATTTAAAAAAAGTTTAAAAAACTCTAGGAAATGTACACACAGTAATTCAACAAATATCAAATAAATTCCTACCCAGTTATCAAAGTCCCCAGAGATAATACAACAATTACATACTCTCTTTACTAAATCCTAAATGCCGATGCGAACTACTGATTGCTATATATAAAAAAAACAAAGATATGAGACATGATCAAAATTCAGTTGCACTGCTCAGAGTACAGCGAAGCAGGCAAGACGCCCCACCCAAACTAATGACGTCACTAACACGTCACTCAGGGGATGCTGTCACGACAGCCACTGCCCCAAAAAATTAGTTGCAGTATAATGAAAAGTCCAATTTGACATAAAAATAACAATGAAAAAAAAGATGATAACACTTATGTACGCCTCTACTTAGCTGCGTGTGAATCCTCTCACCAACGACAGAGAGAGAGAGAGAGAGAGAGAGAGGGAGAAAAAGAAGAACACGCTCTCTTGCGTATATTTGCGGGTTTTAACACACACAAGCGGTCAAAATACCGCAATTACTATCTATTTATCTATCTATGTCTAACATGGCTGCCAAACCATTGTTAATAGCCCCGAGTTCTGAGGGCCATCTTATTTGGTGTATCTGTTTTATGAACAGAATCAAACATCTCACTTTTCTTGAGATGTCTCTGGTAGCCGTTGCTCTTCCTTGGGTCAGCAGACCCCTTCTCTTTTGTCAGAATTTCTCTCCTAAACCTATCTTTACACAAAGGTCAACTGAAATGAGACACTGATATACAAAACTAGACTTTAGTGGCAAATTTAATAAAAGTAACGCAGCAAAAGATACAGTCATGAAATGGAGTGATTCACACTGCCTATCAATGGAAAACATAACTAGAGGAAATGCTGTTTCACAAGTAAGCATAGTCATTATTTTATGCCAAGCAATACTAGTGAGTAACACCCTTGTCATGAAGCAAATAATAAGGTCGTAACGACTAAAAAATCCATCCTTCCAGGACGATGTTCGATTCCTGTTGGAAGAAACATTTCATTATATTAAAAACCTGGAATGAATGTACATATTCAAGACAGACAGAAAAAATAAATGCACAAATGGGCAAATTCACTATGTAGACATCATTCAGTTTCACTGCTTCCAAACTGGGGATTTTCCTTCTAAAGCCTGGAAAAGATATAAATGTCACTGTGCATTTTTACTTACTTCTATGGCCTTAAAAAAAGTATCTTCATAGTGGCAGTTTCTTTAAACACTACACCAGGCTAAAACACATATCAGCCACTACAGCTCGAGGCAGTCTCCCCGAGAGAGTCACTGTTCCTCTCATAAATATCTCATTGGAGATCGCACACACACATGCACATATCCCACCGGAACCTGGGCACCTCCAGCGCATCGGTTCAGTGTCCTGTCATGCAGTTTCCATGTGCTCGGACCATGGTCAAATGTCAGCACAAATGCACCTGCCACGAGAGCCACCGACAGGTCATCACATAGTTCTGTGTTGTCCAATGAGAGTCAAGACTTATTATATATATTCTTATATTGCTTTTGTATTATAAATTGCAATCAATGTTTTGGTTTGGAAATGTTTACGCGGTGTTCATTTTGCCACATTTAACTCAGTTCAGAGCACTTTTCTTGCTTCTAGTTAACCTAAATGAATATCTAGACTTTATTAATCCTTTGGGCCAGCCCTAGGAGAGCTGTTAACCAGCGCAGTGGTCTGGTTAAACTAAGGTATACTTAACTTTTTATATGGGGCAAGGTTATTTTTTGTTATACTGTACAAAGTGTTTTTAAGTTGAAATAAAACTTAAATACATCTTGTTGTGAAATTACTTTAGCTATTTTTTTCGTAAGTAGATGACGGTGGCCGTTTAGGAACATTTGCTTTGTGTAAAAAATGAAGATTCCCTTCGCTATTTTCACTTGATTTCATCATAATATGAGCTTTACATATTTATCATTTATCGGTGTAAAAATAGCAGTAATGTGTTCTTTCATGCCCAGTAGTTTTGATTAAAATACTTTCTTTCCAATTTTAATTACGGTCGAGTTTCATCCATGTTGCCGATGAACGATAATTTATAGTCATTAGCAGCTTGAACATTGTTTTCTCAGCTTCAGCTACAACTTGCAGCATAAATTTAGCAGTATATTTCCTTGCCGATCTTTTACCCATACCTAATAAGGGTATAATGTAAAAATATATCAGTCCTATTCTACTTAATATAATTTGTACTATAACCTACGGTAATTGTGTATTACCGTACGACGGTTGAAATGCAAGCAAAAGGGCTCTTGTTATCCAATTCAGTGATGAACAAAAAAACAGTTTCTCGGTCGGTTGTTTATGGCTGTACGCATTTACACAAGAGTATAACGTTACTAACAATACTGTTATCATTCTCTGTTACTTTTTTAACTAGAAGATGGGATAAAGAGTTAGAGAAAAAGAAGTTGGTCTATTGTAATTTGGTCTTTCTTGCTGCCTGATTTTACACTGCTGCCTGCGCCCACGTGAAATTTACAGATATTTTATAAATATTGTCGTATCGGCATTAATTGCGTATGTAACAAACCCAACTCGGTTTGACGTAACTTTTATATGATCTGCTTCCTAGCTGATTTTTAGTATGGATTTGCTACAAAAGATGGTTATTAAAAGACACAGGGCCCCATTGATAATACATTTCACAAACTAACAGTAATAATCATTACTCAATACAGACAATACCCAAAATCCAATACACATAAAACTGTCGGCAAAAGATCGGGAAAACTTCACTCTAAAAATAAATATCACTATTACCCTATAACTCAGAACCCTTGGTCAGAGTACGGAAAAAAAAGTAGGACCCACGCAGGAGTCGGGCAAGAACTGATTTCTCCGGAAAAACAAGAACAGGAGTTAAAGCAAATAAGAATCTGACCAATTCCTTTGAGCAACAACCAAACAACTGAACCACCTCTTAAAAGGGTTGATAAATATTTGCATGAAAACATAAACAAACTACCATACGACTACACTACAAAATAAAAACATTTAATGAATGTTTGTTACACCTCCCCCCTTAAGAGGCCTGGCATAGGACAAGTATCGAACATTTTACATATACCTTTAGCTTGAACGTGACAAAGTATCAGCTATTACATTTTCTGCACCTTCCATATGGTTTACTACTAAGTCATACTCCTGAAGTAACAAAGACCATCTCATTAACCTTTGATTAGAATTTTGCATTTTATTTATAAATCTTAAAGGATTGTGATCAGTTCTGACACAAATGGGAAATGGAGAACCATGAAGAAAGTATTTGAAGTGATCCAATGCTAGAATCAGTGAGAGTGCCTCCTCCTCCACCGTTGAGTAACTAAGTGGGTGCTTCTTGAATTTCAAGGAAAAATACGAGATAGGATGAAAAACGTTTGTCGTACCACTTTTCTGAAGCAGCACTGCCCCTGATCCCGTATCACAAGCCTCAACATGTAACTCGAAAGGTTGTGCGAAATCCGGAGAACGAAGAACAGGATCAGAAGACATCATTAACTCAGTGCTGTCGAAAGCTCGCTGACATTCATCAGACCACTGATAATCCTTTTTAGGACTCAGCATCGAGGTCAAAGGAGCCGCTATTGCTGAGAAGTTGGGGCAAAAACGACGGTAGAAACCAGCCATTCCCAGGAATCTCATCAGGGACTTGCGGTTGGTGGGAACAGGGAAATGCAAGATAGCATCAATCTTTGCAGTCTTAGGTTTTGCAAGACCACATCTAACTTCATGTCCCAAATAGGTAACGGTTGCACATCCAAACGTACTTTTCTTTAGGTTGATAGTCAGCCCTGCCTCACTCAACCTGGAAAAAAGTTAATGTAATTTATGTATGTGTTCAATCCATGTTTTAGACACTACAAGATCATCAAGATAAGCAAATATACCTTCCAGGTCTGTAATAACATAATTATTCTCTGGAATGTTGGTGGGGCATTTTTCATTATCCATATGTGGGTTCTTGTCACTACCTTTTTGTGAGGTATACTGTATATGTTTTTTATAATATTTCTTTGCACTGTACTTTGCCAAATTACAATTATAGCTGAACTGCTACCATAAAAGATAACTAAAACCAACAGCAATCCCTGGGTTTATTTATGAGCAAATAAATAAAGAGACGTCCTGGAACTAGAGAGAGGCAGTACATCTGCCTATGAAAACTCAAGGCACACTGATCGCCCTCTCATTTTTGGCCCATTGAAGTGATATGAACAGTTTTCCTGCTAAATTCATCCAAACCGTATGGCACGCAATATAGTTAGCCCTGCGTTCGCTCAAAACCTGTTATAGTTCCTCATATGATCATGCTTGTCCAGTAAGGGTTAAACATGACAAGGATGGAGATTTACCAGCAAGGTATTCAGTTAACCTGTGGCAGAAATGTCCAATGAGGCAGTGCAGTCAGTATTTTTAGATCATTCTTCGCAACATAACTCCATAGAAGTTTTCATGGATGGCTCAAAGTTAGATGCTGGTGTCAGCTTTGGAGTGGCCTTCTCTCATATAGAAAGAAGCCGGAGATTATCATCTGCTTCATCTATTTTTACAGCTGAACTGCTTGCAATTTTAAAGGCCTTAAAGGAAATTTTAACTCGGATTGAAAATAGGTTTACTAAATGTTGTTACTTGAGAAGTGTTCTTCAATGGCTGGAATCTTTCAACTCTTTAAACCCTCTGATTGTAGAGATATTGGAATGGCTGTTTTTAGTGAAAAGAACAGGTAAAGAAATAAATTTTCATTGGGTCCCTTCCCTTGTTGGGATGGTTGGGAACAAGCAAGCTGATCAACTTGCTAAGTCAGCAGTCACCTACCCAGAAGATGTCCACTACCATATTTGGATGTATATCCTATAGTAGATCAGAAAATTAAAAAGTTTAGGCGGTCCTTTCAGGGAAATATTCTAACAAATAAAAAATTGTGCACTATTATGTCATCAGCACCTCCTTGGTCATTTCGTTAAATGCCAAGGAGACAAGAAATGATGTTGTGCAGGCTTAGGATTGGACATACAAGACTTACTCATGATTTCTTGATGTCCAGCGAAAATCCACCATTGTGCGATGATTGTACAGGCAGTCCCCAGTCATTGTCCCCAGTCATTGGCGGGGTTTTGTTCCCAACAGCATGATGACAACTGAAAATCGGTGATAATAGCACTGATCCCTGGTTAGCGGCGCCGATAACCAGTGATCAGTGCCGATAACCGGTTATCAGCGATTTTAAAATCTGGTTATCGCTGCCGCTGGACAAGTGTCAGAAAACCGATTGCCAGTAACCGAGGCTGCTGATAACCGGGGACTGCCTGTATTGTGCCCTTGACCTTGAGACATTTGTTGGTCGAATGTCCCAGTCTTGGGAATCTAAGGCATAGGTTTCTCTCTTGGGGATGTGACAGGTGAACATTTCATCTTTGCAGCAATTCTCAGGGAAGACTGTAATTTAAAGCAGTTATATATCTTTATTAGGAAGGTGGGCCTCTTCAACAAAATTTAGATCATATACAGCATGTGTATGTATATTATATATGTTTTACAGATATGATTATATACAGTATTTATATTTTTAGATATTTCTTATATGAGACTCCTTTTAAACTTATTTATTCATTATTCTTTATTTCCTATTTACTTCCATTATGGCATCATTAACCTAGATGTTGTGATACCAGTTTTAATAGCCACAAATCAGTCCAATCAATCCGTATTAATGATTGTATAACACAAAAATAGGTACAGTATTATAAAAAACCTGAAAGTAGTAAATTGAAGCAAGTAAAACTTAGTGTTGGGAAGTGTAGAGTTCATCATACCAAAAAGAGAGAGACAAGCAATTCTGATATGTCTCTGAATAGGCCATTCTTTCCTAACACATGGCCACCTAATGAATAATCGATATAACCTTGTGAAATTTTGTCAAAAACTTCAACATTTGAAACTAACCCAAATCCTTTGGGCCAGTCCTGTGAGATCTGATGAATAGCTCAGCGGTCTGGTAAAACTACATTGATAATAATAATAATAATAATAATAATAGTAATAGTAATAATAATAATAATAGTAATAATAATAATACTGGGTCCTGTTTAGGTGGTGCATTACTATCTTAGGGGAACTTGACACCTCAGATTTGAATGATGACAACTCTTCAGTTAATGCTAACAGACTTACAGAAGGCGTGTCCAAGAACACTATTTTTCTTGGCTGTATGAGTCACTCCACTGGCATTCTCTCCCAGTGTGGAGGATGAACCACAGCACAGATTAGAACTCATGATATGAGGGGTATCACCCTGTCCATAGCACTCAGGAACATTTCAGCTTTTCAGGTATTCTGTGCAGAGAGGTAATCGTGTCTGATCATCTACACAATGTTTTATCTGTGGAACATTGCCCACTGGCCTTAGACATGCTTTCCTTGGGCTGGTGGTGGTTGCTCAATGGATTGGATAGCAAGCCCAGCTCCCTTTGGGATAGGTAGCACCTTTTCTAGGTATCTGGGGTGACTGGTTCTCGTTTCTCTCTCTTTGTCTTCTCTCCTGTCTGTTAATGGAGAGTCAGATTGCCATTTCATATACAAGCTGGACTGATGAGTTCAGGTTAGCTATCTGACTGGGCACCAGTCTTTTCATTGGTGATGATGGAGTGCAGGTTCCTTTCCTCTCTTAGCAAAGGAAGAGGGGGACAAACAATAAAGCAAACTTATTGATGTTGTTGTCTGACATTTCAGTGTGGATTCTTACAGCCTTATTGAGTAATTGCTGAAAACTCAATACTCAGTGGGCCAGAAGTCTAGCCACTGCTACATCCCATATGTCCAGTATGCTGGGGGGAGGGGGGCTTCCTCTACTCCTACCAGGAGGGTGACATTTCGGGTTGGGTGGACTTACCAGGTTTGTATTTGTGTATGAACAAATACTAAATTTTAGAAGTTAGTGTATTTAGTGTATTTTTCTTTACATATAAACCTGAAGTGGGTTTCCTCCTGCCTGTTGGTAGTTAACTATCTTGTCAATATTTTAAATGGCCATTCTAGCCTGCATTTGCAAACTAAATCCTCTATAAAGAACTTCTGATATGTCTATTAGGTAAAATACAAATTACTTTTAAAATTTGCTCTATTTTGTTGTGCTGATCTTTGGCCACATGTTGATCAGTCAGAGAATATCTGTATGGTGAATGACAAGAGTGAGCATTTCAGAACAAAGCCATTTTAGCTCAAAGAGTACTATTCATTTTTTTGCAACACAACTAGTTGGCCTTGACTAGGATGTATTCAGACTTGTAACTTTTGACAGGAGATATATTGTTTTGCTGAAATTACATTACTGACATATGGACGTTCTGTTCTGTGGCAGCTGTTCTAAGCTTGTAATTGTAGTTCTGGGCTTTATAACTTGTTTCGTAAGAATCTTTGTCCATTATCAGTAACAGTAATGATGATGATCATATATTTGCACAGAACAGTAGCTTTCTATTATAGAAGAGCTTTCAACCTGTGTCACAATGTTGGAAAAATTTAAGTAAGGCTGACCATGTATTATGAAACATTTTTGCTTTTACCTTTTACAATGATTTTTCAGGTGCCAGCACCAGGATTATTAGGGGTATCCCCATCAGCCATAGGCCCACCAGGAGAGGCTTCAGATAAAAGTGAAAAGCCTCCTCCTCTGATGTCTTTGCAGGTTTCAGCACCGAAAGAAGAAGCTCCTAGGGAAGTTAAACTTCCTCAGGCATTAGAGCAGGCTCTTGCTTTCAAGACTGAAAGAGCAAAACAGGTAGGTTCCTGCTGTTGCTGTTACTGGTATTAGTAGTAGCAATTTGTAAGCTCTAGCTTTAATTAAAGGGATAACTGAATTTCATGTATTTCAATTATTAGACATTCAACATGGTAGAAGTGTGTTGCAAAAGAACTTTATTTATTTCCCATGCCTGTACTGTAATTATACTTGTTATTGCAGTGGATTTAGGCTTTACATCACCAGGGCATGTTAATAATTATGCTATCATCTATAGTCCCCGTAGTGGGGTAGTGCCATCAGTGCACCTCATGCAGTGCACTGTGGGCATTACTTAAGCTTCTTTGCAGCGTCCCTTCAGCCCCTGGCGGCAACCCTTCATTCCTTTTACTGCACCTCCATTCATATTCTCTTTCTTCCATCTTACTTTCCACCTTCTCCTAACATTTGATTCATAGTGCAACTGTGAGGTTTTCCTCCTGTTACATCTTGAGAACCTTTTTACTGTCAATTTCGTTTCAGTGTTTGGCCTTTGGCCTAAGTACCATATTCTGTTCTATCATCTTCATTCAACTTAAGTTTGTTAAAGACACTTGACATTGATATTGTAGTGTTTCAGTGTTTATTTGATATTACAGCCCTAAGTTGTTGAAGGAAAATTTATGATTAACATAAATAAAATAATACTTTGCAGTTATACATGATTTCACCGATGAAGACAAAAAATAAACATGAAAAAAAGGTAACACTCACGAGTTGATGGCATTTTTTTGATTTGTGTAAATGTTTTAGACTTTCTTTTTAGTGAAAAATAGTGTCTTTAACTCGGGGAAATACACTAACAATTATATTTATCCAGAATTATTTTTCAATTTATTTTACCTCCTAAGGAGGGTAGTACAATCAGTGCACTTCATGCGGTGCACTGTAGGCATTAATTAAGGTTCTGTGCAGCATCCCTTTAACCTGTAACTGCAACCCCTCTCATTCCTTTTACTGTACCTCTGTTCATATGCTCTGTCTTCCATCTGACTTTCCTCAACCCTCTCCTAACAATTGTTTCATAGTGCAGCTGCTTTGAGGCTTTCCTCCTTTTACACCTTTAAAACCTTTCAACTGTCAATTTCCCTTTCAGCGCTCAGTGACCTAATATGTCCCAGCTGAGCACTGCTAATAAAAAAATGCTGATAATTATGGTGATAAATGGTGTTTACAACGCCTTAAGCACCAATAAACTGCTTAACAGCAGCGTTAACCAGTTATCAGCACCAGTAAACCACTTATTGTAATTGCATACCGGTGCCGAAGAGAGAGAGAGAGAGAGAGAGAGAGAGAGAGAGAGAGAGAGAGAGAGAGAGAGAGAGAGTGTGTGTGTGTGTGTGTGTGTGTGTGTGTGTGTGTGTGTGTGTGTGTGTGTGTTAAGTATACCTTAGTTTTACCAGACCACTGAGGTGATTAACAGCTCTCCTAGGGCTGGAGAGAGAGAGAGTTTAAACCCTAATTATGGTGCAAATCATGCTCCCAAAGCACTTTAATTTCATTTAAAAGTTAGCTTAATAAATTACCCTTAATAAAAGGAATCAATGGCTGACATAAAAATAGAGTACAGTATCGCCTAATGAGTATTTGCCACACTAGTGCATTTACAGTATGGTATACTAATGTTACCCCCATACTGGCTCATTGGCTGCCATTTTCTTTTGCACTCATAGTAAGGTAAAACCAAGTAACGAACGGGATTGTATACTTAATGACTGACGTTTCCTTTGTCATTGTCGGGAAGGTAAACTAGGTAAACTTAATATGTCACAGAAGTCATATAACTAAAGTACAATTCAATAAAATAAAGAAAACGTATGTACTGTATGTAGAGGGTACAGGTATTCAGTAAATTTAAAATTACGTAAAGACGTACAGAGAAATAATAAGTTGTAAAAATATGTGTGCATGCTAACTATGAGAAAGGAAGAAGGAGAGAGAGAGAGAGCAAAAATTTTGCAGATCTGTGAAAAAAATCATGGATGGAAATTAGTTAGGTTCCAAGAAAGTTTCGCAATTCCGGAAATGCGAATCCATGAGGTATGACTTTATACAACTAGGCCACAACTTTTTTAAACTAATAACTAATGAAATCTAGTATTTTCATGTAAAAATTTTAACATTAAATAGCATACCCTACCATTTGATTACCTCTTATGGGAAAGTGTGTAGGAGTTCCAGTTTGGCAAAGCTTTTCCTTATTGCGTATTAGTCTTCGTTATAGTTATCCGGTTTGAAGTAAAATGAGCAAATCATAGAAAAACTAATGAACCTCCAATTTATACCTTTGTTAATTGTCAGTATTTGGAGTAACAAATACATTTTCAGTGATGATAAGCTTTTGCTGTACAGTAATCTCTCGGTTATCTGGATCCAAAGATACATATAATGAGCACAGGTGTTAGTCGCAAAATATGGATGTTTGTAAACATTACCCACGCTTTTGACTATTACCCTAAGATCTGGGTAAAATATTGGCTGGGAGAAATTAACTTGTTGGAAACTAGAGTCAGGAGAAATTAACTAGTTGGAAACTAGAGTCAGTCACTCACAAAGCAGTGAGTGGGAGAATTATTGATCAGTAACTATTTGTCTTTCATGAGGAGGGCATCGACTTTGATTTTGTAATAGACTCGCAGCTTTTTCTTCTACTATTGCCCTTGCATTAAGGTTCATATTACCTTTACAAACATGTCTAGGCCTCATACAAGCACTGAAAATATAATTAGAGTAATAGAATGCTTGAAAGTGGGTTTAATAATAAAGTAAATCGCAGCACAAACTGGCATGAAAGAGCAAACAGTCCATCATTTGTTGGCAAGATTCAAGGCCGGAGGCCAGAAAGAATTAACCTTGCATCTAAAGGCGCCAGGGAACCCCCCAAAGATAAATAAGCGAACATTAGCTCTTATAAAGAGGGAGTTAGACCTTGATCCTACACTAACAGCAAAAAAAAAAAACACCATAAGTTATTAGGAGACTTCTCTATGAGGACAGTTTAAGAAAACATTAAAAAACGGTTGTCCTATAAGAAAGTAAAGGCTAAACCAAAACCTGCTGTAACTCCATCCCAGTTAAAGAAAAGGAAGAATTTTGCCATTAAATACAGGCAGTCCACGGTTATCGGTGAGGTTCCATTCCCGACGGCGTGACAATAACTGAAAATTGCCGCTAACCAAAAATCGGCGATAATAGCACTGAGCCCTGGTTATTGGCGCCGATAACCAGTGATCAGCGTTGCCGATAAGAGGCGATCAGCACCAATAACCGGTTATCAGCAACGAAAATCTCCTTATCGTCGTCGCTAGACAAGCACTGTGAAAACCAGATCGCCAGTAACCGAGGCTGGAGATAACTGGGGACTGCTTGTATAAAGATTGGACACAAGAGCAATGGAAGGCTTCCTTTGGACTAATGAGAGCACACTTCTCATCAGTGACATGAAGGGGAAATGTGTGTGAGTGCTGAAAGGGGCCAATAGGTTGGAACCCAAGTACACAGCTCATACTGTGAAACACCTAGCTTCCCTCGTGGTGTAGGGGAGTTTTGCTTTTGGGGTAAAGGGAAGCTTACCATCCTACCTAAAGATCAGACAATTACTAAGGAGGTGTATTTAAGGTTATTTTAGAACAATTTGGCCAACTGTGTTGCTGCAACTGGAGCAAAGATTCTTCAGCAAGATGGTGCACCTTGCCATACTGCAAAAGTTATAAAGAAGTGGCTTGCTGAAAGCGAAATTGATTACATTGTGGCAGAGTTGGCCAATTTAAATCATGATGATTTTAATCAGCGATTTAAATCAAGATTTAAATCAAATGATTTTTTTAAAAAAATCATTGATTTAAATCAGTATTTACTCCTGTCCCAACTAACATAGAATTTAAAGGAAAAATGTGAAAACAAACACATAATTACACCTACTTGATATATTTCTGAGGAATAGAACACTAAAAAATTTCTTTGACAATACAAAAAAATTTCCACAGTCCATTAAATCAAAGGGTTTTACTTGCAAAGAACTGTACTTGTTTCTGAGGAGTAGAATAGTTAAGCACTTCCTTTTACAGTACAGTGTAACAAAAAAATTAACACCCAAACTATTACATAGTACTAACATGATCTATACGGGAACAGGACAGAGAGATGATGCAATCCTGGCCAATGGCTACTGGGCTGCTTGACAGGTTCAAACACTTTGTAACCAAGTGAGAGATGATGCAACATTCCGTAAAAAAACTCCAAAATGTGTTTTAAACTAACGTATAGAATATATATATAGTATATATATATATATATATATATATATATATATATATATATATATATATATATATATATATATATATATATATATATATATATATATATATATATATATATATATATATATATATATATATATATATATATACATATACATATATAGATATATAGCTAGCTTTCCAATTACAGTATTATTTCTGGGCTCGACCTGTGTCACCCAGTGAAATGATCCAATAGCACTCATTTCTAGGTATAAATATTGCTAAATATACCAGAGAAAAAGCTATCCATAATGCCAGGGTTACGACCCCTGGATCAAACACCATTAGATGGTGTCGGTATGCACAAGGGGTGAGTGGTTGCCACTACCACAGATCTTCATCCTACAGATTTCTCCATTCTCAAAACCCCGAAAGGGGAGGAGCCGTTCCAAAGCCTTACCCTCCGCACCTAGCCAACCACCACCCCGGCCGCCATATTCATTCCAATTTAGCACGCCTTCCAGGATACACTGTATTTTTCTTTGGTGTTATTTTTCGTTTTTTCTACTTACATCATGTCATCCCACCAGGAATTTCCACCATCTAAGTTGAGTACCATTTCCCTTTGGGTTTTTTATTACAGAGGCATTATATTTTGACTGTTCGTATATTGTTTACCAAGGTAAATAGTTTCTACAGCCGGGCGTGGGCTGTGTCTTCCTCTGCCATGCTTGACCCTCAGTCTTCAGATTTTTAGCAGAATATTTCTGCTAGTTTTTATCCATACTCCATTTCAGTTTGGAGCCTTATTTGGAGAATTTACCATTTCGCTGGTAGGAGGTAAGGGAGCCCGATCATGACTGATCTAGGCTAGGGTTGGAGGTACACCCTCCCTTTTTCTGATCTTAGTTTTCCCCTTTTCACTGGTTTCCTTCCTCCATCAACAAATTGGTGCCTTCTCGATGGTGGTATTATTATTATCATGATCATAGCTGATGTGTACAAGGATGGATGACATGTCTATTCTTGGATTAGTTTATGTGTGCGATTCAAGCGCCAGAGGTGGCCATTTTGGGTATCCCCACTTCCCGTATAACGGATGTTGTTTGGCCCTCTCTGTCACTGAGTCATTTATGTATTTATAAGTATATAATTTTTAGACATCTTAAAAAACACATCGAATGGTTAACTTTTATTATGTTAGTGATCTTGACGATAGATAGTTTTATTCGATTAGGTATTTTCTAGCCCAGCCTACTCGACCGAGCCGTAATTCGGTTTTGGAGGGCTAGGCTGGACAGGATAGGCGCTTTTACACGATGCTTAGACTACCTAGCTCACCTGACCAGGCCGTTTTGAGGTTTTGGAGGGAGATGTTAGGTTTGTGAGGGAGTTCCTTGTTCACTCTTGGCCCACCTGACCAGGCCGTTAGGTTTTGGGAGGTGAGGTTAGGCTAGTGAGAGAGTTGCTCTTCACCCTTAGCCCACCTGGCCAGGCCGTTAGGTTTTGGAGGGTGAGGTTATAATAGTGAAGGGTCTCCTCAATTCATAGTCTACCACCTGACCAGGCTGTTGGTTTTGGAGGGTGTGGCTAGGTTATGCGAGGTTCTTCTCCCCCCCCACCTGTAGCGCTCATTCTGGCCTTCCTGACCAAGCCAAAAAGTTTTGGTTTTGGAAGGTAGGCTGGGATCGAAAGGTTGAGCAGGTTATTTCGTGTATATAGCCTAGTCCTTCTTTACCTGATCGGTTAGATTTTGGCGACGTGGCCTGGGCGTCCTCCTAGCAGAGGGAAACCGATCGCTTGCGTTCGGCACCCCCGTGAGGAAGTTACATTCGGCTTCCAGAGGGTGCTACCCACCCGACTGGTCGCCGTTCGCTGGGTTTCCGCCACTCACCTACCTTTCCCTTATTGGGTGGTGTTTCGTTTGCTCGCTTTCCATAGTTATAGCTGGAGCGTCGAACACTGTCCCAGGGATGCATCATGAGTTACGCTATGTTAAGTCTCCGCCAGGTTAGTCAGATCTTTCATTGTTATCGTCCATGTTACCACTCCGGTGGGTATGGTTTTCGGTTTAATTGGTGGTTTCCACTATGTGGTTTCCGCCCTGGGTGATTGAGAGTTGGGCCGTATGCGAACACTCCTTTCCGCCACATTATGCCGTTTCCATAATGTGTAACGTAACGAGATTTCAGTGACAAATCACGGCGGAGTATCATAGAGTACTTATTTTTAACATAATTAATAGTTGGCCATTCTGTAGCACAACCTATGATTATTAGTCTTTTACTACCAGATTCAATTCCGGCGGGTTTTGCCTGATGACACGCATGTTTCATCACCCATAAATCTGTGTATTAGTCTTTTACTACCGATTCAATTCCGCGGTTTTGCCTGATGACACGCATGTTTCATCACCCATAAATCCGTGTTAAGGTAGCCTATTACCGCCGGACCTAATTCCGGCAGTCCTTGCCTTGACGATACTCATGTACCACCATTCCACTTACAGATGGAATGTTGTCAGGAGCCAGGGTGCACGGCGGTTCTCCAACAACCCTGTGGACATGAGGTGTGCCGATCGCACTCCAGCTGCTCGGTCCACGTTGGGGACCTGATTGTTTGGCACCCCGATGGCTGTGAAATCTACTACGCTTTGTACGAGTTAGTGGTGGATGAGTCGTTAAGTTTTAAGAGACCGCTAACCTTCAGTCTCTTTTTGACTTTAATGGCTTATATAGACATACGAGTATACGAGAAAATTAGAGAATGTTTTCAGTAAGTCCTACCTTTTCTTACAGTCTGACCAAATCATCTGTGACTCTTCGCTGTCGACCCTGAAGATCTGGGTCGGCGGATTTGGGAGGACCGTTGCGTCTGGCAATCCATATGTCCTGTCGGAGGAGATTTGTAATCTCCTCTACTCCGGTGCCCGGATCTCCGCTGCAATGCCGGCGGAACTGGCCGCCCCAATCATCGAGAGGATCCGGCAAGAGATGCAGCCCTCCCAAGAAGACAACCTGTGCGGAGAGGTGGCGGAAGAGGTAGCGGCCATCAACATCCACCTCGAGCCGGTGAGCGTAGATTTGGACCATCAGGTAAAAGGTAAGGTGGTAAGTGAGGCAGGGGGAGAGGGTCTTGGTAGTTCCCTTTTCAGTTCTCCTTCTTCCTCCTCTTCTTCTTTTCAGGGGTTTCCCAAACCAGCTATCCTTGGGGACAGATCTCGGTCTGTTATCCCCAAGGTGAAATCCTTAAAAAAGAAGGACTTACCAAAGTCCTCTAGACCTCAAAGGTCTAATTCGCCAGCTCCCTCAAGGTCGTCACTGGCTCTTAAACCAGTGGCGTCCTCAAGTAAGGCTACTCCCCCATCCAAAGGGTCGAGATCCAGAGTGTCTAAGGCTAAACCCCACAGCCTAATCTCTTTGACCCTGAGGCCTTCGTCGAACTTCTAATGCAGAGGATCGACTCCAAGGTTGAAGCTAGGCTACAAGACCTTTCTTCTCAGCTTGTTTCAAGCTTGAGACCTCTGGTCAGTCAGTGCTGTCATTGGCACAAAGGATGCAGACCCAGGAAAGCTTGCTCTCCGGATTTATCCAATCCGGAGCAGTACAGCAGTCCCATGTTGTTCCGGATGCCTCCAGACTGCCCCCCTTTGATAAGGGGAACCCTGGCGGCTGGCTCTACACGCCCCCCTGCATAATGACACCCTGACCATCGAGGGTTTGGGCACTCGTCGTCTGGAAGAACTGGAGTTCTTTCCAGCCAACCTGGTGCCTCCCTACCCAGGCTATGCCAGGCTAACAGAGGAAGCCTGGATTAGATCCGATAAGGTCCCAAAGGAAACGGTTATCTTTCCCAAGGACCAAGCCCAATCCGCCCTGATGCGCGCTCTCACTGACTGGGAGTGCGAAAATACGAAACTTACTCCCTTTAAAGGGAGTTTTACGATGTTCTCGGTAGGTGACTCCATCCCTACCCCCTGCACGACTAAGATCGCAGAATTGGCCATTCAGGTGGGAATAGATGACAAACCACTGCCTCAACTCCGAGAGACAGATCCCACCTCCCTTCTTTTCCCAGCGGATTCGGAATATTGGTCGGGAGCTCCAGCTACGTTCACAGTGGGTAAACTCGACCCCGAGTGTGCCTCCACCTTGTTCATTGAGCAACTACCCAGGATTCCGGAGGCCCTTCTGAAGACGGAGTATGAGGCTAAGTGCAGGTTGAGTCGCTCCCTGCATTCCATCACCATCGCAGAGGTAACAGCTTTGACTTACACTGACGAACCTCTATTCCAAGTCCTGACGAAATCCTTATTAGTGTCATTCCAATCAGACCTTTATGACTTTGTGGTGGCGAGACAAAACTGCCGGAAGCATATCTTAGCAGACGCCACCATCAGGCATGAGCCCAATAGGCTTATGAAGAGTCCTGTCTGGGGACCTAACATCTTCCCTGAGGATGAGGTCAATAATGTTCTGGCGGAGGCAGCCAGAGCAAACCAGAGTCTTCGCTCCCACTGGGGTCTTCCTTTTAAAAGGAAGTCCGCTGAGACCTCCGGACCTCAACCCAGGGAAAGGAAGAAGTTCAGGAGATACAGGAAACCCCAGGCTCAAACTGTGCTTCAGGCTGTACCGGTCTCTCAGATCAGACAGCCTTCCATATCCAAAGCTCAGCCTCAGCAGCAGTTTGTACTGATGCAGCCGGCTCAGCAAGCCTCTGCTCCGCCAGCCTCAGAGCGCCCCCAGCCTTCAACGCCGCTTGAAAGCCAAGGGGCGTTTGAGGCTACAACAGGCATGGGTGGGGGAGTAGAGCCAGAGCCGCCTACAGAGGTAGGACTGCAACCAGACCTCTCTCCCGTGGAAGAGGAGGCCGAGGAGGCAGAGGAAGTAAGTCCTCTTCCAATCAATGAGTCTCCTCAGGTAGGTGGGAGGTTATATCTCTTCCGGGACCATTGGACCTTCAGTCCGTGGGCTCACAGCATAGTTACAAAAGGTCTGGGATGGAGCTGGGGCAGAGGGCCTCCTCCGCCAGCCAGGTTCCATCAACCTCCATCCAAAGACTTACTGGACTTTGTTAAAGACCTTCTTCAAAAGAATGCAATAAAGAAAGTGAGACACTTGAAATTTCAAGGCCGTCTGTTCAGTGTCCCAAAGAAAGACTCAATCCAGCAAAAAGTAATTCTAGACTTGTCTCGTCTCAACTTATACATTCAATGCGACAAGTTTCGCATGCTTACGATCTCACAGGTACAGACCCTACTTCCCGTGGGGCCGTCACCACCTCTATAGATCTTTCAGACGATATTATCACGTCCCGATTTAGAAACGCTCTCCTTACCTAGGGTTCAGACTAGGGAAACAAGCATACTGTTCAGAGTCATGCCATTTGGGCTCAACATAGCACCCAGAATTTTTACCAAACTGGCAGAGACAGTAGTCCAACAGCTACGGGCCCAAGGGATTATGCTAGCCGCATACCTGGACGATTGGATAATTTGGGCATCCAACGCCAAGGAATGTCGAAAAGCACCATTCATAGTGATCAGCTTTGGGATTCCAAATAAACAGGAAGAAATCCCGTCTAGTTCCGGAGGCTCAGTTTCAGTGGTTAGGAATCCAATGGGACCTAAACACACACAAACTGTCACTTCCGCCAGCCAAAAGGAGGGAAATAGCCAAAGCTACCAGGCAGTTCCTCAAAAACAAAAGAGCCTCTCATCGCACTCCAGGAAAGAGTCCTGGGTTCTCTTCAGTTCAAGCGTCAGTGACAGATTTGCTGCTAAAAGACAAACTGAAGGATATAAACAGGGTATGGCAGAGACGAGAGCCAACAGCAGAAACAGAGACAAGGTGTCTCTAATTCCGCTGGTGTTGAGGAAGAGGCTTCGACCATGGTCAACAGTCAAGAGTTTGTCAAGGTCAGTGCCTCTCCAATTTCCCCTCCTTCATTAGTGATCCATACGGATGCTTCCCTAAGCGGATGGGGAGGATACTCCCAACACAAGAAAGTTCAAGGAACATGGTCGACTGTATTCCGCCAGTTCCATATCAACATTCTAGAGGCAATGGCAGTATTTCTAACACTAAAGAAACTACGTCCAACCAGACAGATTCACATCAGACTGGTACTGACAGTGCAGTAGTTGTACATTGCATAAACAGAGGGGGCTCCAAGTCGAGCCATATCAATCAGGTAATGATTGCAATTTTCTCTCTGGCAAGGAAACATCTTTGGCACCTGTCAGCTACCCACCTGGCAGGTGTTCGGAATGTCATTGCAGATTCACTATCCAGGACAACTCTGCTGGAGTCGGAATGGTCCTTGGACAAGGCATCATTCGAGTGGATTTGTCTTCAGGTACCGGGTCTCCAGGTGGACCTGTTTGCCACAGAGAGCAACCACAAGCTTCCGTGTTACGTTGCTCCCAATCTAGACCCTCTAGCTCATTCCACGGATGCGATGTCAATCGACTGGAACAGGTGGCAAAGGATCTATCTGTTTCCATCAATAAACCTATTAATGAAAGTTTTACACAAACTCAGATCATTCAAAGGTCAAAACTCAGATCATTCAAAGGTCAAGTAGCACTTGTGGCACCCAACTGGCCGAAGAGCAATTGGTTTCCTCTTCTTCTAGAGTTGAAACTCCGGCGCAAACAGATCCCCAGTCCAAGATTGACACAAGTAGTGCAAACTCGGACTGTGTCTGCTTCCTCAAGAATTCTGAATGCCCTAGTTTTATGGACTTCATGAAGTTTGCAGCTCAGAAAGACGCTAACATTGATCCTTTTAATACACTGTTCATAGAATCAGACAAGAGGGAATCTACTCTCAGACAATATGACTCAGCAGTTAAAAAGTTAGCATTATTTCTGAGGGAATCTGAAGCTCAGGAAATGACTACGAACCTAGCAATCTCTTTCTTCAGATCATTATTTGAGAAAGGACTGGCCACTAGTACTATTACTACAGCAAAATCTGCTTTAAGAAAAATATTTTTACATGGCTTTAATATTAACCTCACAGACTCATATTTTTCGTCAATTCCTAAAGCATGCGCTTGTCTTAGACCAGCAACCCGTCCTCACACGGTTTCTTGGTTCTTAAATGACGTACTTAAATTGGCATCAGACACTGATAACGAATTATGTACATATTCGAGTCTGGTAAGGAAAACGTTATTTCTAGTAAGTCTAGCCTCAGGGGCTAGAATTTCTGAACTGTCTGCTCTCTCTAGAGAACCGAACCATGTTGATTTCCTCCCATCAGGAAAAGTTCTGTTGTCTCCGGATCTCAAGTTTCTAGCAAAGAATGAGGATCCACAAAATAGATGGTCTCCTTGGAAGATTATTCCCCTTCCACAGGATCTGTCTTTATGTCCAGTTAACACTTTAAAAGCTTATTTAAATAGAACTTCTAATAGAATTTCAGGCCCTCTTTTTGTTAGGGAAAATGGAGGAACCATTTCCTTAAAGGCCATCAGGCAACAAATACTATATTTCATTAAACAGGCTAACCTGGATTCAGTACTTCGGGTACATGATATTCGGGCGGTGGCCACCTCAACTAATTATTTTCATAACATGAATTTTGATGACCTTAAAAAGTATATGGGCTGGAAATCACCAACAGTGTTCAAACGCCACTGTCTTAAGTCTCTAGAGGCTCTTAAATATTCCACGGTACCTGCAGGAAGTATTGTTCCCCTAGCTCCAGACTAGTTTATGTAACCTTAGTTTATCCTATTGTTTGTATTTCTCTTGCCTACCTGCCTCGTTTACTTGCCCTGCCTTCTAACCTTTAGGTCAGGCCTGCTTCACAGCCTGACTCCTGGCCGTTTCATGGATATCCTGTTTTAAATCTTTTGTTAGCCTTAAGTATCTTGGTGTTGGTTATTTCATGATTTAGACTGTGTGCCTTATAATGTTAATTATGTTTTAATACGAATGTTTTGGGTTATTAAAACACAGTAATTTTCTCATAGTTTTATTTAGCTCCATTAAGGTAATTCTTAGAGGGCTCCACCAAGCTTTTGTATGGCTGATTCTCTGTTACTATTTTCACTGGGTGACACAGGTCGAGCCCAGAAAAGGGATTTTGACAAAGGAAAATCTATTTCTGGGAAGACCTGTGTCACCCAGTGACCCATCCCTGTACTTCCTTTTCCCTCCCGAGTGGCATACCAAGCTTGGGAGGTGCTAACTTGGGATGAATATGGCTGCCGGGGTGGTGGTTGGCTAGGTGCGGAGGGTAAGGCTTTGGAACGGCTCCTCCCCTTTCAGGGTTTTGAGAATGGAGAAATCTGTAGGACGAAGATCTGTGGTAGTGGCAACCACTCACCCCTTGTGCATACCGACACCATCTAATGGTGTTCGATCGAGGGGTCGTAACCCTGGCATTATGGATAGCTTTTTCTCTGGTATATTTAGCAATATTTATACCTAGAAATGAGTGCTATTGGATCATTTCACTGGGTGACACAGGTCTTCCCCCAGAAATAGATTTTTCCTTTGTCAAAATCCTTTTTTATGCTGATTAATAAAAAAAATAAAAAACATCTGATTTAAATAAAAAAAAATCTGATTTAAATCGAAAAATTCAGAATTTTTTTATTTAAAAAAAAAAAATAAAAAAAAATCACCAACCCTGAAATTTGTGGCCAGGTAACACTGCATAGGTGTAAGGAAATTAGTCATACTGCTTACTTCCATAAACAGATTGAGAAAGGATGCTTAGGTGTGGGAGGCCAGGAAAAGTTTCCAAGGTTGGGGGCCATGGGATGGGAGCAGCAGTAAGCCTGCAGGAAGATTCACACAGAGAAAGGGTTGTTTTGGAAGGTAGAGGGGGGGTTAGGCAGGCATTTGACTATGAGAGTTTTTTTGTTGTATGTTTTTTTTACTTTTATGCTTTTTTCACATTTTATTAAAAGATATTACAGTACTGTACTGTAACTTGCAGTGAAATAATCAAGCATGACTTAAAAAGAGAGAGAGGGAGAGAAACAACTCATACTTTGTACTGTATATACTCATTTATCATGTGGCTTTTGAAGACCTAAATTTGAAGCTAATTTTAAGCGGGTCGCACCATACACAAGATATAAAATTAGCTTATGTAATATTCACATATTATCGTATTATACAATACAAACGTAACATGTGCATCTTTTCCATGGATCTTTTAAAAGTTATGCTTTACTTCACTGTATCCAACAATATTGTATGTACAGTACTCATATTACTATTGTATTATAAAATGCAAACATAGCAATCAATGTTTTGGTTTGGAAATCAGCTGAGGGCGAATACGAGGTAAGTTTATTTCGCCATATTGAACTGAATTTAGAGTGATTTTCTTGCCTGTAGTTAGCGTAAATGAATCTCTAGATACTCTATTTATATGGGACAAAGTTATTTTTCATTATACAAAGTGTTTTCAAGTTGAAATATGACTTGAATACATCTTGTGAACTCAGTTATTTTTTTTTTTTTTTTTTTTTGTTAATTAATAGATAGCATGGGGGCATGTATTTTGTGGAAAAAAAATTAACATGTTCCGTTTGTTATTTTCACTTGATTTCATCATAGTACCAGCTTTACATATTTATCTTTTATCGGTGGAAAACAACAGTAAAATGTGTTCTTTCATGCCCAGTAGTTTTGATTAAAACACTTCACTCTCCAATTTTATTTACGGTCGAGTTTGATGGCATATCAAAATGTCAGAAGTTTCATCCATGTTGCTGATGCATGACAATTTATAGTTATTAGCAGCTTGAACATTGTTTTCTCAGCTTCAGCTACAATTTGCAGTTTAAATTTAGTAGTATATTTCCTGCTGATCTTTTCTGAATAGCAAATAGGGGTACTGTATAATGTAAAAATATATCAGTCTCATTCTATTTAACGTCATTTGTAACATAATTATGGTAATTTTTTACTATCGTACGTTGGTTGAAATGCAAACAAAACAGCTGTTGTTATCAGATTCGGTTGTTCATATCAAAACAGCTGTTTCTCGTTTGGTTGTTTTTTGGCTGTATGCATTTATGCAACGAGTATAAGGTTACTGACGATAATTTTATCATTCTATTTTACTTATTTAACTAGAAGGTGGGATAGATAAAGAAATGGAGGAAAAGAGGTTAGTCTATTGTAATTTGCTCTCTCAAAGTAGGGACTCACATGATACACAAGATACATGATAAAGGGATTTTGACAAAGGAAAAATCTATTTCTGAGGGAAGCCCCATGTCACCCGGTGAAATTCCATACTAACACGAATTTCTAGGTATAAATATTGCTAAGCATACCAGAGAAAAATGCTTTCAGGAATGCTGGAGTTACTACCCCCAGATCGATCGACTTCCATATGGAAGACGTCGGTATAACCAAGGGTGAGTGAAGGAATCACAACCACAGAGCCACACTCGACAGACATCCCCATGTCAAAATCCCCCAGGAAGAATAGAGAGCTGTTCCAGCCCCTACGCTCACCCGCCCGCCAAGCGGCGACTCCAGTGCCACCTACGCCATTCCAGGCTAGCACCACCCCCAGGCTTGGCATGTGCAAGAAGGGGGGGAAACCAGGCCTTGGGAGGGTCACCGGGTGACATGGGGCCTCCCTCAGAAATAGATTTTTCCTTTGTCAAAATCCCTTTTCTGAGCTCGGCCCCATGTCACCCGGTGAAATAGTAATTGAGAATCATGCCAAGACTGCAAAGCTAAAAAGGGAAAAAAAAATTTTAAAAACAAGGTGATTTGAACAAAAACACATGCTATGAAAAATAGATTTAATAATCATAACTCTCTATACAAAAGCAACCCATAACAGGTAAGGGCAACAACTTAACTTTAAGAACAATGCAGAAAAACAGACTATAAACCAATTACAGGTGGAAAATGATACACCCAACAAGATAAAGTCACAGACAATTAAACAAGAACTTAAATCTAAGGGAAAAGAGAGACATTACGACATAAAAAATTATTGAGGTACATAGAGCATAAATAAAAAACAGATCCAGTACCCCTAATACAATCCAAATTCACAGCACATCAAAATACAATCACCAAGACTATCCAGAATACGGGCAATAGTAACATCAATTATGAGGAGCAAGGCAGTGAGGCATGATTGAACCAGAAGAGCAGGCAGAGAAATAAATGAGGCAGGCGGGCGGGGGGGAAAAGGAAGAGGATTAAGGATATTTGGGTGGGGGGATGACACTCCCCACAGCCACTGCAGCAAATTTCAGGGCTTCGAGTGATTTTAAATAGTGGCGCGTAAACACTAGAGGTGATTTCCATCCTGTGTACTTGGTAAGTTCAGCAAAATCCATGTTATGGAAATAATTGGTAGAGGTAGCTACCGCCCGGATATCATGAACCTTGGGGACTGAATCCGGGTTGGCTTGTTTAATAAAATATAGAATTTGCTGCCTTATAGCGTTCAAAGAAAGAGTTCCACCTTTCTCCCTGATAAAAAGAGGACCCGACTTGCACTGTGGAGTTCTAAGTAGGTAAGACTTCAAGGTATGAACTGGGCATAAGGACTGGTCCTGTGGAAGAGGCACCACCTTCCAAGGGGACCACCTGTCCTGAGGGTCTTCATTTTTAGCTAGGAACCTTTGATCAGGGGAGAGAAGGACTTCTCGGATGGAAGGAAATCAACATGATCATCACCTCTAGCGAGAGCCGACAGCTCTGAAATTCTGGCACCTGAAGCCAGGCTAACCAGAAATAAGGTTTTCCTTAACAGATCCAGGTAAGAGCACTGTAAGTTGTCAATATCAGAGGCTAACTTAAGAACATCGTTGAGGAACCACGTAACAGAATGTGGCCGTGTTACGGGTCTCAAACGAGCGCATGCTCTAGGGATTGATGAAAAGTATGAATCTGTAAGGTCAATTTGAAAACCATACAAAAATAACTTCTTCAAGGCTGATTTAGCTGTAGTAATAGTAGCCGGAGCAAGGCCTTTTCATACAATGACCTAAAGAAAGTAACGCTAAGTTAGTAGTCATAGTATGAGCTTCAGATGCCTTCAAGAAGGATGCTAACTTTTTGACCGCTGAATCATATTGCCTGAGAGTAGACTCTCTTTATCAGATTCTAAAAACAGAGTGTTAGCGGGTCAATGTTTGCTCCCTTATTAGCAGCTAACTTTACAAAGTCCATAAAACTAGGGCATTCTGAATTCTTAAGGAAGCTGACACAGTCTTTGTTTGTTCTACTTGGGTCAGTCTGGGATTGGGAATCTGATGACTCCGCAACTTGAGCTCCTGAAGTATAGGAAACCAGTTGCTCTTCGGCCAATAGGGGGTTACTAGAGCCAGTTGGCCCTTGAATGACCTGAGTTTGTGTAGTACTTTCAACAGTATGTTTATTGGGGGAAACAAGTAAATTCTCTCCCAATTGTTCCAATCTATGGTCATCGCGTCCGTGGCATAAGCCTGAGGGTCCAGGTTAGGGGCTACATAACAAGGAAGCTTGTGGTTGCTCTCCATAGCGAACAGATCCACTTGGAGTCCCGAACCCGGCGGTTAATCCAATTGAATGACTCTTCGTCCAGAGACCACTCCGACTCCAACGGAGTGGTTCTTGACAGGGAATCCGCCACCACGTTCCGCACCTCCGCTAGGTGGGTGGCTGACAGATGCCAACCGTGTTTGTTCGCCAGGGAGAAGATAGCTACCATCACCTGGTTTACGCGACCAGACTTGGAGCCGCCCCTGTTGATGCAATGAACCACCACAGCGCTGTCCAACACCAGCCTGATGTGAATGTGGTTGGCTGGGCGGAGCTTTTTAGGGTTAGAAACACCGCCATAGCTTCTAAGGTGTTTATATGGAACTGTTGGAACATTGTAGACCATGTCCCTGTACTTTTGTTTTGGTGAATACCCTCCCAGCCGCTTAATGAAGCGTCTGTGTGAATCACCAGCGCTGGAGGAGGGAATTGAAGGGACTGACTTCAAGACAGGCCACTGACTGGACCATGGCCGAGGTGGGATAGAAGAGACTCTGTCTCTGAGCCTGACGTTGGGCCACACACTGTTTATGTCTTTAACTTTGCTTTTAAGAGCAGGTCCGTCACTAACTGATCTCTCTTGGACCGGATGCTTTGTCCTTCAAGAACCTTCTGGTAAGGAGGCAATCCTTTCCGCTTGGGCGGCAAAATAGCCTGTACGAAGACAGGTCCCACTGGAGCCCAAGAAACCGGGACTCGGAGTTGGATTCAGCTGGAACCCTAACGATTCCAGGAACTTGATGACTATGGTTGTAGCCTTCCGGCACTCTTGAACTGTTGGAGCCCAGATTATCCAATCGCCCAGGTACGCTGTTAGGGAGATGCCCCGGGACCGAGCTGTTGAACTACTGTCTCCGCCAGCTTTGTAAATATCCTGGGGGCTATATTGAGTCCGAAAGGCATGACTTTGAAGGAGTAGGCTTGTCTCCCTAGCCTGAAGCCTAGGTAGGGAGAGAAGTTCCGCGCAATCGGGACGTGATAGTAAGTGTCTGAAAGATCGATAGAGGTGGTGATGGCTCCACACGGCAGTAGAGTCCGTACTTGAGCCACCGTAAGCATGTGAAACTTGTCGCATTTTATATAGAGATTTAGACGCGACAGATCTAGGATCACTCTTTGCTGATCGGAACCTTTCTTTGGGACAGTGAACAACCTGCCTTGGAACTTGAGGTGCCTTACTTTCTTTATTGCTCTCTTGTTGAGCAGTTCCGTCACATAGTCTTCCAGGACTATGGAGGAGGGTTGGTAGAACCTGATCAGAGGAGGGGGATCTTTGATCCAGCTCCAACCCAGACCCTTGGATACAATGCTGTGTGGCCCCTTAATGAGAGACTGCCGTGACGTAGTCGCATGGCTCCACCATGGAATATTCTTTCTCATGCTGTAGATTTGCGACGGGCAGGGGTTTCGAACCAGGGGAAAGCATTCCCCGCTTGAATCTAAATGTCTCTCTCTGTCCTCTTTTCTTCTACTCCTTTTTACTTCTTCCTCCAGCTTATTTTTCAATTCTCTTCCATCTTCCTATCCACCCGCTTATGACTACCGCTTCTATATATGTATATGTATGTGTGTGTATGTATGTGTATATGTGTATGTGTATATGTATATATGTGTATATATATGTACTGTATATATATATATATGTATATTTTCTAACTCTTTGGTTTACATAGTGTGGATATTTCTGCCTTCATTAAATTTCCTGTCTGTGTGAAAGGAAAGGGCATCATACCTTGGATTGGGGTTCATGTTCGAAGCTAAATGTGGGAACTGTGATTGGGAGCGTCACCCAATCCGATGATGTTTGGACCAGAAGGGTGTTAGTATGATGTCATATTGACACCCTGAAGGCGGAACTATCCCTGAGATCAGCCCGTGGATTCCAGGGGTGGGCTGTTATTAGGGTAGGACTCCTGGCATATTTTTCCGGTATGCCCACAAACATAGTCAGAGTGGGGATGATTGCATTCTAGTAATAGTCTCGGTCCCAACAAGCGGGTTAGGCTTACACTTGTGCCTCTCTGGTATGTTGGTGCTATCCCTTTTGGGTAGGGTAGGGGTGGACATCTGGGAGTCAGTTCCTACTGGTGTCGTTAGCCGAGAATAGGGCCCCATGAAAAGTCAATGGTGCCTCTTCAGTGTTCACCAGCAGTGGTTTTTTTTTTTTTTTTTTTTTTTTTCATGGAAGGTCCCCATGTTGAAATTAGTACCCCTGGGCCAAGTGACAATCAGACACGGTTGACGACCCAATGCTAGGCAAGAAGGAATACAGCCAGGAATCCCCAACAAAAAGCATCTGGTTCCAGTATTGTCACTCTGGAACCATTTGCAATAAAGAAAAGCAAGAAGTATGAAATAGTTCCTGGGGTCTTTGTACCCAACTCATACGAAAAATATTTAAATTTGAAGCTCAATGGTGACAATATTGATATTTTGAGGTAAACAGGAAATTGTAAAATGTTGTGGCAGACAATCGAAAATATCCCCTCAGAACAGTAATATGCTCCTGGTAGAGAGTATCTTCCCAGAGGAAAGCATGAAGTTGATGAGTTTGTCGGCTCTTGCAGGAGTAACGGTGGAGTGCACTCCCCACTCCAGCTTGAACTGCAGCAAGGGTTTGATTTATGCCCTCAGCTAATGGGTTTCTCTGAGGAGAAACTTTCAAATGAATTGAAAGATCAGGGTGTAATTAAGGTGAACAGGATCACAAAGAAGGTGGATAGAGATCGGATACCTCAACCTACCTTGATATTGACATTCAATACGTTAAGACTCCCAGAGTATGTCTCTGCAGCCTGGCATAGATACAAAATAAAACGGTACATCCCGAGGCCCAGAAGATGTTTCCACTGCCAACGTTTCGACACACCCTTCAGACGTGCGGTCGAAAATACAAGAAAATCCTGCGGTTTGTGTCAACTGTGGAGATGATGAGCATGGTATGTGCACAAGGGAACCTAAATGTGTTCACTGTGGTGAGGGACATGCATCATCATCTCAACAGTGTGATATATATTTATTTGAAAAAGAAATTCAGGCATTAAGAGTGATGGAAAGGATAACTTTTAAGGAAGCAGAGAGAGAGCAAAAGCTAAGATTGTAAGACCTGGTCTAAGTTTTGCCTCAGTAGTAGCAAAACCTAGAAATCAACAGAAAGAGACAAATAAAGTAACCAAAATAAGAAGCACAAAGGTAGAATCAAAAAAAGAATCGCTGAAAAGACGCCTAACAGATTCATCAGAATCTATTGACGATGGTAATGCGAAGACAAGGTTCAGTAGAACCAACAAGGAAGACATCAACTTAGAGCTAAGAAAAATTGAAGTGTCAGTTGAGACACACCCTCCACCATCATCTGCCTCTTTGGAGGCGGGGCCAGCGAGTGCTGGCCCGGTGCCAGCGAGTGCTGGCCCGGTGCCAGCTTCTGTTGGTGCCAACTCCTCTTTGGAGGACAAACCAGCAGATGCTGGTCCCCCAGCGCCAGTCCTTGCTGGTGCTTCTGCCTCTTTAAAGGCAGAGCTGGCTACTGCCAGCAATAGCAAGACAGTTGAGGAGGTCTCTGTAGAAAACACCTCTGCTCTCTCCGTCTCGATTGAGACAGAGAGAAAAGAAACTAAAAAACCGCCCAGTGTCAAAGACACTGAAGGAAAGGATGTTGGCTCTTTCAAGGTGGTTATTCCCCCCAAGAAGCCAACAAAACTGCCCATTAAATTGTCCTCCCCAAATAGAAAAAAGAACCCTCCCAATCTTGTAAAAAGGAACCATACTGATGGCCCCAGACAGAAATAAATTCAATTCACTTCTATAATTCAGTGGAACTGTCAGGGACTCCGAGCAAAGTATGAGGAAGTGAAGCTTTTGCTCTATGAGCATTCCCCTGTTGGGGTATGTTTGCAAGAGACCATGCTAGGTGAATATACCCCTTGTCCTAGGGAATATGTTCACTTCAGAACTGAATTTGATTTGGAAGTGGGAAATCACGGTGGATCCTCATCTACATCCGTCGAGATACTCCACACTACAAAGTAAAACTAAACACTCCACTTCAAGCTGTGGCTGTACGGATTAATTTAAGAAGGCAGTATACCATATGTTCCCTTTACATTCCACCCAATAGTCATGTCTCCGAGAGGACTTAATATCCTTAATGGCAGCTACCAGAGCCATTTCTTCTTCTTGGTGACTTCAACAGCAGACATCCATTGTGGGGAGATGTAACATCAAACCAAAAAGGGAATATGATGGCATCTATCGTAGAAAATGAAGATATCTTAATACTGGAGAACCTACCCATTATCACATTCAGACTGGTACTGTCTCCTGCATTGACCTTTCAATTTGTAGCTCTAATTGCAGTGTTGATTTTAGTTGGAGAACAAGTGATGACTGGCATACCAGTGACCATTCTCCAATTATAATCAGCACCAATGATGATCCACCTATCCCAAGATCACCACGATGGTGCTTTAGAGAAAGCAAATTGGAAAAAATTCAAGATTTGAGCGAGCTGGAAGGGGATGCCAAAGATTTCCCAAGTGTAGATGATGCCATCGATCTCCTCAATGGAACTTTCCATACTGCTGGCTTACATTCAATTCCTCGAACTAAAGGACTTTTCAGGAGACGGCCAGTTCCATGGTGGTCAGAAGAATTAAGGCTGCTGCATCGAGCTACAAGGTCATCATTGACCAGGTGCCGTGAGACATCGTGACTGTGGATAATGTCATCACTTATAAACAGTGTAGGGCACTATTTCAAAAAGCTATGAAAGCTGCCAGAAGACAATCATGGGCAGGATATGTATCCTCTATTAACAGCAGAACACCAGTCAGCAGCCTTTGGAAGAAAATAAGAAAAATTCAGGTAAATTTACACCCAATCCTCCTCCAGTCCTTAAAGTAAATAATAATCATGTCACTGATGCCATAGAAGTTAGTAATATATTTTCTGAACACTTTGCTCGAGTCTCTGAAAAATCAGATAGTTCCCCAGGACATCATTTCAGAATGATGGAAGAACAACTGGTACTTGATTTTTCATCAAACAAAAGTGAATCTTACAATATGCCTTTTTCTGAAAGGGAATTTGACTCTGCTTTAGCCAGGAGCAAGAACACTGCCCCTGGCCCCGATGAGATTCCTTATGAAATGTTTAAACACATTTCAAGGAACACAAAACTTTTTATAATCAGCATTATCAATAGAATATGGGATGAAAGCAGCTACCCTAGCATATGGGAATTGGCAACCATGTTACCATTTCTTAAGCCTGGAAAAGATCCTCTCTATGCAGCAAGTTACCGCCCCATTGCGTTAACTTGCTGTTTGTGTTTTAGAGCACAACAGTATCTTAACACCTTCTCAGTGTGGCTTTCGAAAAATGCACTCCACACTGGATATCTTACTGCAACTTGAAACCTCTGTCTGTGAAGCATTTGCCTCCAAACAACACCACGTGACAGTGTTTTTTGATATAGAAAAGGCATATGACACTACTTGGAGACATGGAATTCTCAAGACAATGCATAATAGTGGTCTACAAGGAAAATTACCTTTATTTGTCAGATCATTTTTACATCGTAGGTATTTTAAAGTTAAAGTTGGCAGTACTTTATCAGAGAAAAGGTGCCAAGAAGAAGGTGTTCCCCAGGGCAGTGTTCTCAGTGTAACACTTTTTGCTCTGGCCATAAACAGTGTTACATCTGTTATTCCAAAAGAGGTCCTAAAGACGTTATTTGTGGATGACCTGTCAATATCTTTTGCTGCCACCCGGATGACTGTAGCTGAAAGAAAGTTACAATTAACGATAAATAAAATAACAAATTGGGCTGAGAAACAGGGTTTTAAAATCTCTGTAAGTAAGACTACTGCTGTCCACTTCTGCCGGATTAGGGGAGTACATCCTGATCCAGACTTCTATTTGTATGGCCATAGAATCCCATGTGTAGAACAAACGCGCTTCTTAGGCCTAGTTTTTGACAGCAGAATGACTTGGGTCCCCCATATCAAACATATCAAAGCAAAGTGCCTAGAAGCTCTACACATCTTGAAGGTGCTGTCTCACACCAGTTGGGGAGCTAGTAGAAATCTTATACTAAAGCTTCATAAAACCTTAATTTTATCAAAGCTGTCATACGGTTGTGAAGTATATTCTTCAGCCTCTTCATCTAACTTAAAAATTTTAGATTCTGTTCATCATTCAGGTATTCGTATAGCCACAGGAGCTTTTCGTTTCATCACCAATATCTAGTTTGCTAGTCGATGCAGGAGAAATGCCCTTGAACTCTATCGTCAGTCATCATTGCTTCGATACTGGTTTAGAGTGCAAAGACTTCCCAAATCTCTGGCTTTTGCTGTGGCAAACAGAAATATTTTTTAACAGTTTTTATGAAAATCATCCAAGGTATCCTACTCCTTTTAGCTATAGAATTAAAAAGATTTTAGAGGATACAAATATTGGAAAAATCCCCGTATTTCCTTGTGTGTATCCCATTACTCCTGTCTGGAAGGTACCTGCTGTGAAATTCTGCAGATACTTCAGTGGAGCAAAGAGGGATAAATCTGATGAGGAAATGAGGGCAATATTTTTAGAGCATGCTTCAGAGCATATGAATACAAGATTTATATTTACCGATGGTTCCAAATCCAATGCTGGCGTTGGTTATGGAGTTTTTAGTGAATCTTTTAACCGAAGAGGTGCGCTCCCTTCAGTTGCTTCAAACTTTACAGCTGAGCTGTATGGCATCTTAGTAGCACTGGAACATATTGCAATACTCCTAGTGTCTGGCTACACAATATTTTGTGACTCTAAAAGTGCCTTAGAGTCCCAGGAAGTCTTCAATACTGATCATCCCTTAGTGTTGAAGATCTTGCAGTGGATCTTCTTGCACCATTGTAGAGGAAGCATTGTTTCTTTTTGTTGGGTTCCTGCCCATGTGAACATATCAGGAAATGAAAAGGCAGACCAGCTAGCCAAATCAGCAGCACAAATTCCGATACCCAGAAAATGTCCTGTTCCATATCGTGATGCATTCCATATTATATGGAAATCCATCCAGCAATTATGGGCACTTCAGTGGGACAGAGTAGGCCCCAATAAAATGAAAGAAATCACTAGTCAGACACACCCTTGGAAATATGACCTAATGCCAAGGAAGTGGGAGGTTGTATTGTGTAGATTACGTATTGGCCATACACGTTTAACTCACGGTTTTATGATGAATGGGGAGAATGAGCCCTTCTGTGACGCATTGCTTGGTTCCACTGACTGTTAGGCATTTGCTGGTTGAGTGTCCCAGTCTGGTGGAACTTAGGAATCATTTTTATCAAATAGCAGTGAAGCAGGTGGTAATTATAACATGGCAAAACTGTTGGGAGAAAGTATGTGTATTAATAATGTTATCTCTTTTATCAAAGAAGCTGGTCTTCTCAAATATATTTGACAGCTGTGCTGTCTTTATATATATATATATATATATATATATATATATATATTTTTTTTTTTTTTTTTTTTTTTTTCTAAAGTTATACTGTTTATCTGATCAAATCTATTAATAGTTCTTTTTAGCAGAATTTTATATATTTATTTATTTATTTTAGCTAGTTTTCTTTTTGTTTTTCCTTGTTAATAAAATTTATATGTAGTTCTTTTTAGCAGAATTTTAATTTTAATTTTTATAACATACTATAAAAATGAAAAGATCACACTTAGTATTCGGCTTCGGTGACCCTGGTAGTTGTGACGCCAGATAACTCTCAATTAATCAATCAATCAATCAATGCTGTGTGCCCAAGGACTGAAGGACCACTGGTCTCTGAACCAGTAAAGCCGACCACCTACCTCACTGATCTCAGTGGGAGGAAGCAGGTTTGTTTCCTCTACCACGGCCAACTTTTCCCTTGGAGGCAGAGCCAGGCTTACCTCTGTATGGGGCTCGACCTCTGCCCCCCCTTGTGCTCCTATTGAGGCCGTGAAAGACCCCCCAGCCCTCATAGGTAGAATTGTACGCCGGGGAGGAGACATACGAGGGTGCAGCAAGAGATTGGGCTGGTTGGACCAGAACAAATTGTTGGGGTTGAGCCTTGGAGGTGGAGGGTTGGCCCACTGCCGAGACCGGGACCTCCTGAACGACTGTTTGGTGAAGAGGTCGTTTATGGCGAGGAAAGCGTTTCCCAGACTTAGACTGGGAGGTACCAGACTCTGGGGTTTTCCGCTTGTAGGTGGAGATGCCCCAACGAGAACGAAGGCTTTGGTTAGCTCTGATAGCTTTGCCCAGAACACTTTCTACCTCAGCCTCTGGGAACAGGTTCGCCCCCCAGATAGAACTTTTCATGAGCTTGTTAGGCTCATGACGTATGGTGGCATCCGCGAAAATGAACTTGCGGCACTCCAACCTTGCCACCATAAAGTCATACAGGTCTGACTGAAGCCCTGCTAACAGGGATTTAGCCAGAACCTGAAACAGGCGTTCCTCTGCGAAGGAGACGGCGGTTGCTTCTGTTATGCACAGGGAGCTCAAGGACCGGCCTAACCGAGACCGAGCATCAAACTCAGTCTTGAGCAAAGCTTCCGGGATCTTGGGAAGCTGCTCGCTAAATTGGGAAGACGCACAGTCAGCGTCCAATTTACCTACTGTAAAAGTGGACGGAGCGTCATTCCAGAACTCGTCACCTCCCGGGAATACCAGGGATGTGGAGTCTGTCTCCCTTAGCTGAGGCAAGGGTTTGCCGTCAAAGCAAGCCTGGGCCGTTGCTAGTGCGACCTTGTTAAGGCAGGGAGTGGGTAATTTATCCCCCAAGGAGAACATGGTGTAATTCCCCTTGAAAGGTGTCAATTTAGTGTTGTCAGCCTGCCACTCCGTAAGAGTGCGCAGGAGGGCAGACTGCTTGGTCCCTTGGGAAGATCACTGTCTCCCTAGGGACCTTATCCGAGCGTACCCAGGCTTCCTTCGTCAGCCTAACGAAGCCTGGGTAAGGGGGCAGGAGATCAGGAGGGAAAAACTGTAACTCCTCCAGGCATCTCGTGCCAAGACCTTCAATTGTTAAGGTGTCTTCGTGCCGAACGGCACGAAGAGCAAAGCGCCACGGGTTCCCTACAGCGAAGGGAGGAAGGTCAGCCGTATCAGGGATCTCGTACTGTGGAGAGGCTCCGCCAGAGCGAGCCATACCCGCCAGTAGAGAATCGTGGCTGTGAAGCTTCTCCACTATTTTGAGAGCACACAACCTCCGCCGAGAACCTCTCGAGCAAGGAATTAGCAAAGGCCTCAGGGTCAAGGCAGGCTGGCGAGGAGAGCTTGGTTTAGATGCTCTCTTACTCGTGCCAATGCCCGAGGTTCCTAGTTTGCTCCCGGAGGCCACAGGTACTGCGACCTTGGCCTTCGGACGGGGAAAGGAGATGCTTTCGAGAAGACGAGGACTTATAGCCCTTCGCCTTCCATGAAGTCTTCAGCTTCAACTTGGGGACAGCTGATGGAGCCCTGTCCCGCAAGATGGAAGACTTCTGAAAACCTGAAAAGGAAGAAGCAGATGACGATGGGGAATCAAAAAGGGCGCCCGCCCCCGTAGCCTCACTTACCTTTCTACCTACCTCTTGGTCCGGCTCCATGTTCATAGGTTCCAGGTCCAAATCTAAGGCGGCGACGTCCTCTGAAACTCCTTCGTACAAAGGGTCTTCTTGGGGTGGCTGGGTGGCGAGTTGTATCTGCCGGATGATTGGGGCAGCCAATTCCGCCGGGACAGCAGCAGCCACCCGGGCGCCGGGGTAGAGCAGGTCCCGCAAGTTGGCGTCGAGGACGTAAGGACTCCCCGACGGCACGTTCCTTCCAAACCCAGCCACCCAGACGCGGAGGGACTCAAGGGCCTCCTTCTTAGAGGACTCGACAGCCTGAGGGAGAGAAGGAAGTCATAAATAATACATTGTAGCATAAGGATATGAACTACAATATAAGCACATATCAGACTGGGAAAAACGTGAGTGACGAAAGGCGAGAGCTTACCGATTCGTCCTGGACAGTGTTGACCAAGGCGAAGCAAACCTCACAGCCGTCAGGATGCCAAACGATAAGTTCATCCAACCGGACCGCACAACCAGCGTGGTTCCGGCACACCACATGTCCGTAGGGTTGATGGAGGGTGGCGGTGCATCCTGGCTCCTCACAACACACAGTCTGTAACTGTAAAGAGTACATGAACCTACCACTCTAAGAAACTTATACTAGGCAGGCGTGGGAATTTCAATCTACCACCGGAGTACTCCGGAGGGAAGAAAACCCCAGTCAAAGACGGGCCTACTAGATAATAAATTAATTAAAGCGGTAAGCAAGGTGTTCTCTGACCACCGGAATACTCCGGTGGAGCGAGAGAACTGAGTCAACTGGGTCCTACCACAAGGGATGCCGGAATAAAAACAGCGGAACCCGAGGGCAGGATACCAGACTCAGAACAAGTTAATGACTAATGGCGGAGTGAGCAGCTCACTCCGCTAGTGGATATGCATACATAAAATACAAGAGATGGTAACGAACTGGTAATAAACAAATACATCACACCTTCCGGAGTCCGGAGACACCCCCTCCGGAGATCCCCAACCTCTACCGCTAGAAAACAGAAGGAGGGTGAGGCAACCAACCACGCGAGGCCACAAGGGCCAGAGAAAGTGCCAGTCAACCCAACTAAAGTAATCTCGAGCGTCATGAATCAGGGAGAGGATGATGAGGGAAACCCAAGAATGTTTGAAACTCGCTCGAGAGCAAGTTAACGAAACAATGAGCCAAGCACATTGCCACCGGAGATTTTTCCTGGGAGAGAACGAATCCCTCCACCAGGGAAAATCCCCAGACTTGGAGAAAACGTCCGTAGATGTCACCCGCACGAGGGCTAAGAGGAGGGAGGGGGAACGGTTGGTGGGGTAGGGAAGAGGGTAGGCCCGAACCAGTGAAAACGGGAGATTGGGGAAGATACTTCACCCGCTCAACTGCAGTCACACACCGCGCCAAGTAAATTAATACTAGCCGTGAAAGGTCGTAGCCTACCTCAGGGGAAAGCGACCTAAGGACTCGCCAGCTCGCACCTAGTCATAGCCTAGGTCAGTACCTGCACCTAGGCATAGCCTAGGCTAACAGGTTGAGAGAAGGAAAGGGAGGGGGAGGAAAAAACGGATAGAGAAATTTCCGAGCCAGAAACCAACCAGAGTCGAACGTAAGAGAGGGATGCCATGACAGCAAAGAGGAGACACACCATCGAAAGTTTAACCCTTCTGAGAGAAGGAGAAGACAATGGGGCTCACTCTACCACTCAAACAACGGCTCGTGGAAGGAACGACAACAGAAACTCCCTCAACCTGAAGAATCCTACCCTACATCTAACCTAACTGGGGAGAGCGGGAGACCCAGGAAGCAATGCTAGCCCAACATAAACATAGGGTATGATAAGGCTAATAACTAGGACCAGATAAATCACCATCGCAAATAAAATAAAATACACATAAACCATGAATACTTGTGTTTGTGCAAGGCACATAGCCTAGCCGAGAGGAGCGACAGGGCATTACTGAGGCTCCTCCGCACATAAATAGGGCAATAAACAATAACACCAGCACGACAATAAAATAATAAAGCGGCTAATACTGTCAATGGGAACACACCTTGGCGGAGGAACCCAAGCGGGAAATGACGGGAACCCTAATGAAGGGGCCCGACAAGTGGATCAAAATAATTATAGAGAAACACCGCTACAACCCGCCCAGGAAACACCACCAGGGTGGAACCCAGGGGGAATAATGATAAGAATATAACGACAAGGAGAAAACCCAAACAGAACAAGCTGGATGGGCAAATCTCGCGGTCGGCATGGCCGGCTGGGGGATGCCACGGCATCATAACAACAATCGCACAAAACTTTAAAATAATGATTGAACCAGCCAAACTTATCATAAAAACCCCACAAGGAGATGGTACTTAACTTGGTGGCAGAAAAGCTGCTCGAAGACATGCTGGGAAATCCAAAAACAGCCCAAAAACATGAGCACAAAAAATTTGAACAGTGAAAATCTCACGTGCTAGAAATGGAATGGCGTAGGTGGCGCTGAGTCGCCGCCATGGCGGGTGAGCGTAGGGGCTGGAACGGTTCTCTACTCTTCCTGGGGATTTTGACATGGGGATGTCTGCCGAGTGTGGCTCTGTGGTTGTGATTCCTTCACTTACCCTTGGTTATACCGACGTCTTCCATATGGAAGTCGATCGATCTGGGGGTAGTAACTCCAGCATTCCTGAAAGCATTTTTCTCTGGTATGCTTAGCAATATTTATACCTAGAAATTCGTGTTAGTATGGAATTTCACCGGGTGACATGGGGCCGAGCTCAGAAAAATCATTTTTTAAGGTGAAAATTTGGGGGTCGCACAATATGTGAGATCATGCGCTACAGAGGTATATATGGTAAGTTAAAAGCCTTTAAACACAAATGTACAATACACTCCTCTCCTTATTTTATTTTATTTTACACTTCTCATTTTTATTTTCATTTAATTTTTTTTTCATATTTTTACTGCATAAAAGGAAAGAACAATAAAATTCACAACCCAAAAGCAACAGAGAAATGCATTCAATACCCCTAGCATTTGTTCGTATTTTGTTATAAATACCCACACACTCCTTTAGGTGAGGGAAGAGGAGAAGAGTTATAAACAGCTCAGCGTGTTGCTGACATCTGTGACAAGATTTATGACGAGTCATAATTACAGTGAACCCCCCATATTTGCAGGGGATGCGTACCACAACCCCCTGCGAATAGCTAAAATTCGCGAATACTTAGAACCCTTTTAAAAAACACTTGGAAGTGCTCATTTTGATAATTCAAACACACAAAAAACACTAAAAATGCTTATACAGGTACAGTATTATCCTACTTACAATAGGGTTGGGTTCCAAAAAACCCATCATTTGTTGGAAAAAACATCTCGAATACAGCCTAGCCTACACTAGGGTGTTCAGTACCATGTATACATATATGGTAGCCTAGCTTACACTATAAAGTATACTCTATACATCCACGGTATACTAATTATTAATATCAGTTAATTCTGGAGGTTCATGCAGACTGACTTATGATAATTCAGTACAAAGAGAAATTGAATAACAAACAAGAATTAGGTTAGCCTACACTATGGGTATATCGTATACACGTACAGTAGCCTAGCTTACATTATACTGTACTCGATATTCAAAATAATATCATATACAAACATCAACATAACAAATATGCATCTTTTCCATGGATCTTTTAAAATGTTACACTTTAAATCGCTGTATCCAATAATATTGCATATATTCTTAAACAGGCAGTCCCCGGTTTACGACAGGGGTTCCGTTTTTACGCCGCATCGTAAACCGAAAAATTGTCAAAAATCATCAAAAATCCTAAGAAAACCTTACTTTTAATGCTTTGGGTGTATTGAAAACGATGTAAACTGCATTTTTATTGAGTTTTTCATCAAAAAAGCCTCCAAATTTTTATTATTCTGCCAATTTGGAGCCATATTTCTTCCGTCGGATTGGCATACGACGCGTCAAAACCCTGGAACATGCGTCGTAAACCGGGAAATAATTTCTGATAAATATATTTGAAAAGCGTCATAACCTCGGAATGTCATAAGCCGGACCCGTCGTAAACCAGGGACTGCCTGTATTGGTTTTGTATTATAAATTGCGATCTTGGCGATTAATGTTTTGGTTTGGAAATCGGTGATGCGATAAGTTCATTTCGCCGTATTTAACTCAGTTCGAAGCGCTTTTCTTGCTTCTAGTCAGTGTAAGTGAATCTCTCGATACTTTATTTATATGGGGCAAGGTTATTTTTCATAATGCAAAGTGTTTTTAAGTCAAAATATAACTTGAATACATCTCGTTGTGAAGTTAATTTAGCTATTTTTTTGTCAATAGATGACATTGGCTGTTGGGGGCATGTGTGTTTTGTGTAAAAAAAAATCAAGATTCCGTTTGCTTTTTTCACTTGATTTCATCATAATGCGAGCTTTATGTATTTATCATTTATCACTGTAAAAATAGCAGTAATATGTGTTCTTTCATGCCCAGTAGTTTTGATTAAAATACTTTCTCTCCAATTTTAAGTGCGGTCGAGTTTCATCCATGTTGCCAATGCACGATAATTTACAGCACAGTAAACCCTCTAGTTTCATGTTTTTATGTTTATGATACAGTAATTCATATTTCATTAAAGGATATTTTTCATTTTGTATATATATACATTTTATATATATATATATATATATATATATATATATATATATATATATATATATATATATATTTATATACTGTATATATATATACAGTATATGTATAACTGAATCAGTATATGTATAACTGAATCACGAAAATATGGAACGTGATGAATATATAAATAAAGATAAAATCCACGAAGGAAACGGAAACACTGGAGTGCTGCGAGGCCTTTCGACGCTAGTCCTTTACTTAGCAGACTGAAGAAATATAAAATTATGTTTACAAAGAAAGCTCATATAAATGACAGATGGGGATTATAAAGGGAACATATGTACCTGGAATCCAACACAATTGAAGAATTAGTAGAACTGCCAAAACAGGATTAAATATTTAAGAGGTTTTTACAAAGGATTAGGATCAACCATTCAGGAGTAGGGACAGGACAATTAAAAGATTATACAGGTTTGTGACTGACCACCTAAAAATTATTTTAGTACAACACAATAATTCTCTTTTCTGGGCTTTGACCTGTGTCAGCCGGTGAAATTGCCACTTAGCACACATTTCTAGGTAAAATCATTGCTAAACATACCAGAGAAAAACTAAATGCAATGCTGGGGTTACTACCCCCAGTGCGAGCTCCATAAAATGGAGTCGTGTATAGGAAAGGGTGAGTGTTGTCACTACCACAGGCCTCTGCCCTGTAGATATTCCCAATCTCAAAATCCCCCAAAGCGAGGTGCCGTTACAACGCCCACACCAGCTCCCCGACTATCAACAACTCAGCCGCCATATTGGCATTCCATTTTAGCACGCGTCAACGCCTTGTTGTTGTTCTCTTTGGTGTGCTTTTTTGCACTTTTTCTGTGCGACATTATGTCTTCCAGCCAGGATTTTTCTTCACCTAAGTTGAGTACCATCTCCTGTTTGTTTTTAGGCGGCTGAGGCTCCTTATTTACCGTCTAATTCAATAATTAGAGGGTTGAATATAACGCCGGTCTCGGCCACCTTGCTTCCGACCTCACGCGACCTTCAGTCCTTGTGCGGTTTATGGTGGGACCTTCCCCCCTTTTTTATATGATATATATTTTTATGTGTGTTTTACATAATTCATATTCACTCCTCGTCGGAGTTTGTTTTTCTGAATTACCCCTTCCCTGGGGAGGCGTGGGTCCTCTCCTCTCTTAGGCTATGAGATTTCCCCCTCTCGCCTTTGTGATCATAATTCCATTTTATCCTTTGACCCTCTCCTCCTCCAGCTCTCGGGTATATTCTCTGAGATGGTACGGTTATGCTATTTATTGTCACCTTTTTATATGTTTACGGATGACATTGATATTTTTGGATTAATTGTTTACGCTTGTTCGTAGGGTCGGCCATTTTACCATCCGCGTCTCATATTAGTGCAGCAGATAATTGCATATTTCATAAGAATCGTTCAGATAGTGAAACAAGCATGAAATTTTGCACAAGTGCTCTTTAAAGTTCCTCTATCAGAAAAGGGCGCTGGCCACGCAAAAATTTAATATGGCGCCAAATTCCAAGATGGCGCCAGTATCGACAGATTTTGGCTAATTTTTCACTAGAATGGCATGTATTTGCTTCTAGCAATATGGTAAAGCTCTTCCATACTATTTCTTGTGAATATTATGTTTCTGTAGCTTCCCAGTACAGTTTACCTTTAAATATGGGGGCTATATGGCTGCCAAGAAAAGGTAGAAACAATAATTATAATGAGAAATAATGCCCGTTCAACAATTATCGTTTTAAGCATGGATCTTGGTTTCTGTGGTTTTAGATCCTAATGAGGCCATCTCTTTCGAATAACTCATCAATTTTGAAGGAAAATTAATAAATGTAAAAGAGTGTATGTCTGCACACAACCAGGGCACACTGGTGACATCACTGCTGTGTAACTCAGCATGGGGTTCAGTGCCAGCTAATCCAGCTTTACTAATCCTGTAGTCTTAGACTAGTAGTTTGTAGTATAGTTTAGTTTAGTGTCCCAAATGCTTTCTAACAGCCCCAGACCAGCTATAGTTAGATAGCCGCACCTGAATAGACAGGATGTGCCAGCGGGAGAGCCGAGCCAAGGGTATGGGGCTGTACATGATGGTTCATGTACTTACCCGGATGGTGTACAGATCACACGGGACTTAAATGGCACTGGATGAATGATCGGGCTAGGTGTAGGGAGACCGAACCTAGTTGAATCCCCATACAGGAATGTGTGCTTTGTTTAAGGTGGTAAAAGGATAACCCTCGGCCTTAATCAAAAGTGAAATCATGGCAGAATGTGATGCCAATCCAATATTGAGCAGTAGAAAAACAAACTGGAGTTTGTGTTGTCTTTGTCAGAAGGACAAAAGAGGTGAGCACTTGACATCACCTCCAAGTCATCATGTCCTAGACCATGATGGGTACACAATGCTGGCAAGGAACATTCCCATGTTCAGTGAAATTAATGAAATGCCACTGATAATGGATCCAGCAAGGCTGGATGAAGGTGATGGCATAGAGGCCACTCTCAGAAAAAATGCAGCAAAATACCATGTGAACTGTCGCTTGTTGTTTAACAACACTAAACTGGACCGTGCAAGAAAGCGACAATCCAATGACCAGACCAGCAACACTGAGACTAGTCGTGCAAAACTGCGCCAACCAGTCATGACAATGAAGTTTGCATTTTCTGTGAGAAAGTGGCACCTGCATCTGATCTCAGACAGGCTAGTACTAAGGGCCTTGACTTGAAATTGCGTGAATGTGCAGAGATACTTAGTGATGGCAAGCTCCTTGCTAAGTTGACTGGTGGGGATGTCATTGCACAGGAGTTTAAGTATCACCATGCCTGTCTTTGTGCCCTCTACAACAGAAAAGGTCCTACCTGAGGAGCCTTGAGAAAGACCAAGGTAGCACTGAGTCAGAATCAGATGTGTATCCACTAGTTCTGTCAGAACTGATGACATACATTGTTGAAAACAACCTTTGTTCAGATGATCCAGTCACATTTCGGCTGGCAGATATTTGCCACCTCTACCAACAACGTCTGGAACAATTAGGTGTAGAGTCACCAAGTGTAAATTCCACGAGACTCAAAGACAAACTTCTGGCAGAAATTCCAGAACTTGAGGCTCATAAATCTGGCAGAGATGTATTACTTGCATTTCAAAAGGATGTGGGAAAAGCACTTGCTCAATCATCTGATCTTTCAGAGGCAGTTATCATTGCTAAAGCAGCAAATATTCTCAGAAAGTCTATACTTGATCATCAGTCACGGTTTGATGGCACATTTTCTGAGGCTTGTGTACGAAATTCTGTGCCTCCTCTCCTGCTCCAGTTTGTAGGGATGGTTGAGCATGGGGCTGACATCAAGTCACAGTTACGATTTGGAGCATCAAAGTCAGACCAGGCCATTGCACAGCTCATGCAGTTCAACTGCTACTCCCGATACAAAGAGGGAGCAACAACTCATAGACACTCCAAAGACAGAGAAACACCATTCCCAGTCTACATGGGACTCTCAGTCTATGCCAAAACCAGGAAGAGAAACCTGGTTGAAATGCTACATCAGTATGGCCTCAGTATCTCTTATGACAGAGTACTGGAGGTCTCTGCACAGTTAGGAGATGCCACAGTTAGCAAATATGTGGAGGAGGGTGTGGTCTGTCCCCCAGTACTGCGAAAAGGGTTGTTCACCACTGCAGTGATGGACACAACATCGACCACAACCCATCTGCAACTACTGCCACTACCTCCTTCCATGGAACTAGCATCTCCATATTTCAGCACCCCACCAAGGAGAACACTGGACAGGAAAGACAGCAACTAAAGTTTGCACCTGAGAAAGTGAGGTCGGTGCCTGAATTGCCGGACACATTCACAAACATCTCACCAGCTTCCTTTCAAACAAAGAACCCTGTGCCACCAAACACTGCAATACCAAAGCCACCCACAGATATGTTGGGGCCACAGCTTGCACTGGAGTATCAGTGGCTAGACAAGGTCATAGTCACCCAGGAAATAGATGATGCAGTGAATCTGACGTGGTCAGCTCATCACGCTTCAATGAAGAGAAGCCCAGAATTTGAAGTAACCATAACTTCATTGCTTCCTCTCCCGCGTGATCAGGCTCATTCTGTTGCTACGATCAAACACGTGATGCAGAAAGTGCAGGATGTCACTGATTTTCTGAACCCTGGCCAGATAGTCATGTTACACTAGAAGACAAAGAACCAAAGACTGATGTCCTCATTGTAGATGGATCAGCTTTGGTCCATGCCTTGCCACCAAAGAAAGTAAAGACCTTTGAGGGCTATGCACTTTGCGACTTCTTGCCTGTGATACAATCCTATAGCAGCAAGTACACATCATCACATCTTGTATTTGATGTATACAATACATCCAGCCTCAAAGCTGAGACCAGGCTCCAACGTGGTCAAGGAGGAAGGCGCAAGGTGACAGACAAGAACACAATTCCATCCAACTGGCGCAATTTCCTAAGACACGATGCCAACAAGACAGAGTTGTTCCAGTTCCTGGCAGACAAAGTTGCCCAGATGTCTGCCACAAATGTTGTCATTGCCACGAAAGGGTCTGCTGTCCTCAGCACTCATGAGGCTAGTCTTCAGGGACTGGAAAAGTGCTCTCATGAGGAAGCTGACACCCGCATCTTTCTCCATGCCAAATATGCCACAGAACATGGAGCCAAGACCATCACGGTTAAAGCAAATGACACAGATGTTCTTGTCGTTGCAGTCAGTGCTTTCTCCACTCTCCACAATCTAGGGCTAGAGAAGCTATGGGTGGCATTTGGCCAAGGCCAGAGCCTGCGCTGGATTGCTGTGCATGACCTGTGCAACTCTCTGGGCCAGGAGAAGGTGAATGGCATGCTCTTCTTCCATGCGTTCACAGGCTGTGATACAGTGTCAGCCTTCCGAGCAAGGGCAAGAAGACCGCCTGGCAGACATGGAACATCTTTCCAGAGGCCTCCACTGTGTTCTCCAAACTGAGTCACTACCCTCTCAGAGTGGAAGAGAGTGACCTGAAGGTCCTGGAGAGGTTTGTCATACTTATGTATGAAAGATCCAGCACTGCTGGCACTGTGGATGAGGCTAGACTTGATATGTTTGCCAGAAAACAAAGGGCATATGAGGCCATTCCACCAACCAGGAGCTCTCCTCCAACACACCAAGCGTGCTGCGTACCAGGCTGGTTGTGTGTGGGGGCAGGCCACCCAGTGTCAGCCACAGCCAGAGAACCCTGCTGAGTGGGGATGGCAAAAGTCTGGTGAAGCATGGCAAGTCCTCTGGACAACCAACTCGCCCTTAGCCAAGAGTTGCCAACAGCTTACCAAATGTGGATGCAAACAGGCTGTCGGGAAAGGTGCAAGTGCTACAAGCTGGGTCTTCCCTGCACAGCTCTGTGCACTTGCAAATGTGAAGTCTAGATAAATATTGCCCTCTCTTCAGTAGATAATCTAGCTTGAGCATCCAACGTGTCATGCTATGCCTACCTTCTTATCCTCGAATTTTTCAAAGGTGTAGGTTGAGAGACCTATACATAGATTGGTTGCGTTTAGTCCGTATTTCTCTTCTTTTCTTTTTATGGTTACAGTCTTAGACACAATGTTGTATGTGACCATACCATTACTATTTCAGTTGAAAATAGCATATTAGTTAAACTGTCTGATCACATGAATATACCATTAAATAAAAACAGTTGGTCTCTATGTCTGCTAGCACTGTGGATAGAAAAACTTTTATGGCAACCATTTTGTACGCCATCTTGGTTACAATTCATTTAGTAAGGGGTTTTCAATAAAATGTGTGGTATGGAACATTTTATAACCTAAAAGTTGAGGTTTAAAAAAAACTGGCATATTCCATCCAATAGATGCTCCCAAACCTGTGAATCTCAACATAGATGGCGGCCATTTTGAAAAAATAGCCGCCATCTTGGATTTTCAGGTGGCCAGCGCCCTTTTCTAAGAGAGCGTAGTCTTAGGAATGTTTGTGCCAAATTTCATGCTTGTTTCACTATCTGAACGATTTTTACAGCAATCTGCTGCACTATATCGCGTTTGGTTTGGACCGCCCTTCTACATGTGTCTTTGATTATATAATTCCTATTTTCATATATGCTATGTACGTTATATTATATATTATATATTATGTGGTTAACTTTTTGTATTACCTTAGTCTGATAGTTCTCGTGTTTGTCCTCCTAGGCTAGTCTTCTTAGCCGCTGGTCGGCTTCGGTAGGTTAGCCTAGGAAGTTAGGCTACCTTACGGCTCTCTGCTCCCTCCCCTAGTTTGGAGGGAGGGTTGGGTGAGTAGGAGAGTTTCACGATTCTGTACCTTCCCAATGATGTCGTCTGGTTCGGAGGAGTGTTATTAGGCTTGTGTTTTTCCCCCTCCCCCTATTTCGGCCTTCCTTATTGGACTCTTGAGTCCTAGTAGGGTTAGGCTAGAATAGCGAGGGTCTTATTATTCGTAGCCTACTCCTATCCGAGCCGTCGGTGTCGGGGCAGGCATCCTGACTTCGTGGGTCTCCCCCTCTCCTACCACCCCCCCCCCCTCCTCCCTTCCACCCTTAGCTGTCTTCGTGTACATCATGAAGCGTGCCTGGGGTCGGGTGCTCTGAGCCCTACCCTGTTTTCCATGTCGCTAGCCTAACATTCCTTACCCCTTCCTTTGCATTGAGTGGTTCTCCCTAGTTCTTTTGGTGTCTGGGGGTGCTTCCCCACTCCCTGGCCACCAATATTGTTTACCACCTCTTTGCATCCTTTTAGCTTATGGAGTGTATCCTCGTATTCTCTCCCCCTGTGGTTGTCGTTCTCCCATGATCGAAGCCTAGTGGGGGGGGTTGCTATCGGCGTCCGGGGGGTGCCCTCCCACTCTCTGGCCGCTGCTGTAGGTTCCCTCCATTTGCCTATCCCCTACCCTTCCCTAGCATCAGCGCGTGACTGAGTTTCTCCCTGCCCGGGGTTGTCGTTCGTTCTCTTTAGTCCGCCACCCTGTAGAGAATTAATGCGGTATCCAGTTAGCGTTATCCACCTGACTGGCCTCCGTCTCGGTGTCCGCTCTTCTGCTAACTAGGGTTGTCCTTGTTTTGTTCCCTGTTCTACACATCTAGAACATCGACCATATTCCCTGGGTATCTATCTTGACTTTTGCCAGATCTTTCTTCTGCCGTGGTGTCGGGTCTCCCGTTACCCTCTTGCTGTTGTTACCACTCCGGTGGGTATGGTGCATGGTTGGACGGCGCTCACCCCGCCTCCTCCGCCGCCACCATAAGTATGGGGTAACTCGATTTCCCCGGCACTAAATGGAATTTTATAACCAATGTATCATATCTGTCGTTTTTGGCAAACACTAAGGTTAACCATTTTTGTGCTGTATATTACTTTACCTCTACCGGACCGTGTCCGGGGGTATTAGTAAATCTGCTATTTTTGTCTATGACGCATGTTCACACTGTGGACCTCTAGTAACTCCGGATTTACTCCGGCGGTCCCTATTGTTTTACGCATGTATGTTAGTTATACCCCTTATTGCCGGAATCTCTCGGCGGGGTCTGACCGGACCATTGCATGCTCCGTCAGTCCTTTTAAATTAAGGCCCTGCTCCGGCACCCTACTCTGGCGTGCCTTATTAGCATACTCATGTATCATCTTTCCATTATAGATGGTTCGTTGTCAGGAGCAGGGGTGCACGGCAGTCCTGCAACAGGCTTGTGGACACGAAGTGTGTCGGTCCCACTCCGGCTGCACAGTTCGTGTCGGGGACCTGATCGTCTGGCACGCTGACGGATGTGAGGTGTGCTATGCTCTCTACGAGCAAGTGTTGAATGAGTCGGTAAGCCACATGTTCCCTAACCATTGTTCTTCCTTGAGTTTATGACTTTTATGGATATATTTTTGACAGTTGGAGATTTCGTCACTAGCAATCTCCTTCTTTCAGGCCGACCGCAGCTCCCGCGACTCTTCGCTTCTGACCCTCAAGACCTGGGACAGTGGCTTTGGGAGGAACGTCGGGTCGGGGAAACCCTGTGTTCTGTCTGAAGCTATCTGCAGTATCCTCTACCCCGGCGCCTGGGTCTCAGCGTCCGTCCCGGCGGAAGTAGCTGCCCCCTTGATCGCTGGGATCCGGGAGATGACGGAACCCTCCTACGAAGAAGTGGCCATTTGCGGAGAGGTAGCGGAGGAGGTTGCGGCAATCAACCTCAACCTGGAACCCATGAATGTCGACCCGGACCAAGGTAAGGGGGTAAGTGAGGCAGAAACTCCCGATTCTCTCTTCAGCTCTCCTTCCTCTTTCGTTTCTTCCTTTAGAGGGTTTGGAAAATCCTCTTACCTTGAGGACAGGTCAAGGTTTACTGTCCCCAAGGTAAAATCTGTGAAAACGAAGACCTTGTCCAAGTCCTTTAAACCCCAGAAGCGCTCCGGGACTCCCTCGAAGTCGTCACGGGCCCCTAGCCCCGTGCCGTCCACGAGCAAGGCCCCCCCCCTCTGGAAAGGGATCGAGATCTAAGCAGGGTAAGGCGAGTCCCCCTCGTCCTTCCTTTGACCCAGAGGCGTTTGCTGAACTTCTTATGGAGAAGTTAGACAAGAGGGTGGAAGAGAAGTTGACCCAACTCTCCTCCCAGTTGTCTTCCGATTTGAAGTCATCAAACGCCTCTGTTAAATCCCTAGCAGAGAAGGTGAAAAGCCAGGAGAGCTTGATCTCAGGGTTTATGTGCGCCGGGACAGTCGCTCAGCCCTTGGCTGTTCCGGACGCTTCCGGTCTTCCCCTCTTCGATAAGGGAAATCCTTGGCACCTGGCTCTTTATGCGCCTCAGCATGAAGACACCCTTACCATCGAAGGTCTGGGTAATCGCAGGTTGGAGGAACTAGAGTTCTTCCCACCTGGCTTACTACCCCCCTTCCCAGGCTATGCCAGGCTTACCGAGGAAGCCTGGATAAGATCGGACAAGGTCCCGAAAGAAACCGTCATCTTTCCAAGGGACCAGGCTCAGTCCACCCTGTTGCACACGTTTACAGAGTGGCAAGCTGAGAACACGAAACTTACCCCGGTCAAGGGTTCGTTTACGATGTTCTCAGTGGGAGATACTATCCCCACCCCCTGCACGACTAAGGTAGCCCTGCTTACCAGTCAGGCAGGCATTAAGGGCAAGCCCCTTCCACAACTCCGGGAGACAGATCCCACCTCTCTAGTCTTCCCCGGAGATTCTGATTTTTGGAAGGGAGCTCCGGCCACGTTTACGGTGGGTAGGCTTGACCCTGATTGTGCTTCTGCCCTCTTCAGCGAGCAGCTCCCGAAAATCCCGGATTCGCTCCTGAAGGTTTTAAGCTGAGACCAAGGGCAGGTTAAGTCGGTCCCTACATTCCCTGACTTTGGCGGAGGCAACTTCGGTTGTCTATAATGAAGAAGCCCTCTTTCAGGTCCTGACTAAATCCCTACTGGCGGGGTTCCAGCAGGACCTGTATGATTTCATAGCGGCTCGAATGAACTGCCGGAAACACATCTTTACGGCAGCTTCTATTCGGCACGAGCCCAATAGGCTGATGAAGAGCTCCATCTGGGGGGCTAATCTCTTCCCCCAGGAAGAGGTAGATGCAGTCCTGATGGAAGCTACCAGGGCTAACCAAAGCCTCCGCTCCCGCTGGGGTTTCCCCTACAAGCGGAAGTTAACGGAGTCCGCCGGACCTCATCCCAGACCCGGGAAGAGGTTCAAGAAATTCCAAAGGCCTCCTACCCAGACGTTGCTGCAGGCTGTTCCGGTCTCTCCAGCCGGCCAGCCTTCAACCTCTAAGGCTCAGCCTCAGCCACAGTATGTGCTGGTTCAACCAGCCCAGCACACGCTCGCCTCTCCTACATACGTAACGTCTCCGGCGTTCAATGCCTCATACGAAAGTCATGGGGCATTTCGGGCATTTAACCGAAACGCCAGGGGAAGCAAAGCCAGAGGCTCCTTTAGAGGCAAATCGGCGTCTCGCTCCACCTCCCGAGGGAGAGGAGGCCGAGGTAGCAGTGGAGGCAGACCATCTCCCGCCCAGTGAGACTCCTCAGGTAGGTGGGAGGCTGTATCATTTTCGGGACCAATGGACCTTCAGTCCATGGGCCCACAGCATAGTCTCTAAGGGCCTGGGCTGGAGCTGGAGCAGAGGCCCTCCTCCACTAGTCAGGTTCCATCAATCACCATTCAAAGCCCTCCAGGACTTCGTGAAGGACCTACTACAAAAGAGGGCTATAAAGAAAGCGAGGCACTTGAAGTTTCAGGGCAGACTGTTCAGCGTTCCGAAGAAAGGCTCCAGTCAACAAAGAGTAATCCTAGACTTGTCTCGTCTCAATTTATACATTCAATGCGACAAATTTCGCATGCTCACAATCTCGCAGGTTCGGACCCTACTGCCCCGGGGAGCCGTAACCACCTCTATAGATCTTTCAGACGCCTATTATCACGTCCCGGTTGCGAGAAGGTTCTCTCCTTACCTAGGGTTTAGACTAGGAAAGCAAGCGTACTTGTCCAGAGTCATGCCATTCGGGCTCAACATAGCCCCCAGAATTTTCACCAAACTGGCAGATACAGTAGTTCAACAACTACAGTCTCAAGGCATCATGCTAGCCGCATACCTGGACGATTGGATAATTTGGGCACCCAACGCCAGCGAATGTCGGAAAGCAACAACCATAGTAATCGGTTTTCTGGAATCTCTGGGCTTCCAAATAAACAGGGAGAAGTCCCGCCTAGTTCCGGAGAGCCGCTTTCAGTGGTTGGGAATCCAGTGGGACCTACGCTCACACAAGCTATCTCTTCCGCCAGCCAAGCGGAAAGAAATAGCCAAAGCAACCAGACAATTCCTCATGAACAGGAAAGCTTCCTGCCGTACCCAAGAAAGGGTCTTAGGTTCCTTTCAGTTTGGTTCACTAACGGATCTACTCCTGAAAGCCAAACTGAAAGACATAAACAGAGTATGGCGGAGACGTGCCAACATCAGATTCAGAGACAAGGTGTCCCTAATTCCGCAAATACTGAGGAAGAGACTCCAGCCCTGGACAACAGTCAAGTGCTTATCAAAGTCAGTACCGCTCCAGTTCCCCCCTCCGGCATTAGTGATTCACACGGATGCTTCTCTGAGCGGATGGGGAGGATACTCTCAACACAAAAAAGTGCAGGGAACATGGTCCACTATGTTCCGCCAGTTCCATATCAATGTTCTCGAATCAATGGCAGTCTTTCTAACCTTAAAGAAACTGCATCCAACCAGACTAATTCATATAAGGCTGGTCTTGGACAGTCTTGGTAGTGGTGCATTGTATAAACAGGGAGGTTCCAAGTCGAGCCGGATCAACCAAGTAATGATAGCAATATTCTCCCTAGCAAACAAGCACCAGTGGCATTTGTCAGCTACCCATCTGGTGGGAGTTCGGAATGTCATTGCAGACTCTCTGTCCAGAACAACTCCGTTGGAGTCGGAATGGTCCCTGGACAAAACATCCTTCGAGTGGATTTGCAGTCAGGTCCCAGGTCTCCAGGTAGATCTGTTTGCCACAGAAAGCAACCACAAACTTCCTTGTTATGTGGCCCCCAACCTGGACCCTCTGGCTCACTCCACAGATGCGATGTCAATAGATTGGAACAAGTGGCAAAGGATCTACCTGTTCCCTCCAGTAAACTTGTTGTTGAAAGTCTTACACAAGCTCAGGACATTCAAAGGTCAGGTGGCTCTGGTAGCGCCCATCTGGCCGAAGAGCAACTGGTTTCCTCTTCTTCTAGAGCTGAAGCTCTGGTGCATACAGAGCCCCAGACCAAAATTGACACAAATAGTACAAACTCGGACTGTGTCAGCTTCCTCAAGAGTCCAAGATGCCCTAGCTTTGTGGATTTCATGAAATTTGCAGCTCAGAAAGATGCTAATATTGATCCCGTTAATACATTGTTCTTAGAATCAGACAAAAGGGAATCTACCCTCAGACAATATGACTCAGCAGTCAAGAAATTAGCTCTGTTCCTGAAAGAATCTGAAGCTACAGAAATGACCACGAACCTTGCAATCTCGTTCTTCAGGTCATTGTTCGAAAAAGGTCTTGCCTGTAGTACCATTACTACAGCCAAATCAGCTTTAAGAAAGATATTTTTACATGGCTTTAATATTAACTTAACTGATTCTTATTTTTCATCAATTCCTAGAGCATGCGCTCGTTTGAGACCAGCAACCCGTCCACACACAGTTTCCTGGTTCTTAAATGACGTTCTTAAATTAGCATCAGATACTGATAATCAGAATCGTTCATTCTTAAGTCTGTTAAGGAAGACCTTATTCTTAATTAGCTTAGCTTCAGGTGCTAGAATTTCTGAGCTGTCAGCTCTATCTAGAGAACCGAACCATGTTGATTTCCTCCCGTCAAGAGAAGTTCTGTTAGCCCCAGATCTCAAGTTTCTCGCTAAAAATGAAGATTCGCGAGATAGGTGGTCCCCATGGAAGGTTGTCCCCCTTCCACAAGACCTGTCATTGTGCCCAGTCTCTACGTTAAAGGCTTATTTAGACAGAACCTCTAATATAACTTCAGGTCCTCTTTTTGTGAGAGAAAGTGGAGGAACTATTTCTCTGAAGGCCATCAGACAACAAATCTTGTACTTTATTAAACAAGCTAACCCAGATTCAGTTCCTAAGGTCCATGACATCAGGGCGGTGGCCTCCTCCACTAACTATTTCCATCATATGAATTTTGACGATCTCAAAAAATATACGGGTTGGAAATCACCTTTGGTATTCAAACGCCACTACCTCAAATCCCTAGAGGCTCTAAAATTTTCCACAGTGGCGGCAGGAAGCATTGTTCCTTCCTCTGACTGATCTCATTATGCATTCCTAACTATTCTGTCACTCTCCCTCTCGCCTACCTGCCTCGTTTACTCCCCTTACTGTCTTCTCTGGGTCAGGCATGCCTCACAGCCTGAACTGACCATGTTGCATATTGTCTAATTTTCCTATTTGTTAGTATTTAAGTCAATTATAACTGTGTTCTGATGTTCTGTATATCATGTTTACTTTGGGGCATGGTTCCCCCATTTTGTTATTCTCATGTTATTATAAATTTTTGGCTTGGGTAATTAAAACTCACTTTTACAAATTGTGTTATTTCTTTCCATCACAGTAGTTTTCCAAGGCCTTCACCAAGCTGGTATGTTTAATTCTCTGTTATGATTTCACCGGCTGACACAGGTCAAAGCCCAAAAAAGGGATTTTGACAAAGGAAAAATCTATTTCTGGGGGAAGACCTGTGTCACCCGGTGACCCGCCACTATTCCTCCTTTTCCCCCCCTGGGTAAAATACCAAGCTTGGGGGGGGTGCTAACCTGGAATGCCAATATGGCGGCTGAGTTGTTGATAGTCGGGGAGCTGGTGCGGGCGTTGTAACGGCACCTCTCTCTGGGGGATTTTGAGATTGGGAATATCTACAGGGCAGAGGCCTGTGGTAGTGACAACACTCACCCTTTCTATACACGACTCCATTTTATGGAGCTCGCACTGGGGTAGTAACCCCAGCATTGCATTTAGTTTTTCTCTGGTATGTTTAGCAATGAATTTACCTAGAAATGTGTGCTAAGTGGCAATTTCACCGGGTGACACAGATCTTCCCCCAGAAATAGATTTTTCCTTTGTCAGAATCCCTTTTTTTTGTAAACAATAATAACTTTCTGCAAGATGAACATTTTTACAAATAAAAAAAAATTATATTAAACATACAAATATATAGAAAATATATATCAAGTAGCTACCTTGTAATTAAGTCAGTGATTTTATCTTTTAGGTCATTCTTGAACATTTTCCTAATACAGGGGTCCAAATAATACATGCCAGGGCTAAGATTAAAATTACAACTGGAAGTAAGCTGGATAATAGCGGACTCCAATAGATTTCTTGAAGAGAAATCTTTCGATCTGGCAACCACTGAACTCTCAGTCCAATTTATCCTGTGAGAGTTTTCACTTAAATGAATGAATATAGCATTGGATGCTTGTCCAGTTTTGACTGAACACTTATGTTGCTTAATACGTACATCTAAATCTTTGCTAGATTGGCCAATATAAAAAAGAGGGGCAATCCAAACATGGAATTTTATATATTATGTTGTTGTTTTCTTTAGGGCTATATTTTTATTAACATTCTTTTGAGTGTGTTATTATAAGAAAAAACAAGGTTTACATTAAAAGGTTTTAATAATGATTTTATGTTTTCAAAACCACTAAAATAAGGCAAGCTAAGAATGTTCTTAGGGGTTTCTTTCTTCATGTTACTTACACTATAAAACTTTTGTGGGCTTTGTTATAACGAACATCTAGTATATGTGAAGAATAACATAAATCTGTCCCTATTTTTCTTATGCATTCAATTTCTTTATCCAAATACTGGGGACTGACAATGCACAAGGCTCATAAAAACATAGAGGAAAAAATTTATATTTTGATGTTGAGGTGATGGCCTGAATAAAAATGGACATAAGTTAAGTTGTTGGTTGGTTGGTTTCCTATAAATACTGAATTTACATTGAAATGGTTCTCTATGTATTAAAACATCTAAGAAAGGGAGGCAATTGTCTTTTTCTAATTCTAACGTAAACTTAATGGATGGTACCTGGTTATTCAAATGACAGAGTAAATCATTTACATCAATATCAGCAGGCAAAACAGCTAAAATATCGTCAACATACCTATACCACCTTAAAGGAGTATAAAGATTTAGGTATATATATCATTTTTCAAAGAATTCCATGTACAAGTTTGAGAGGAGTGGGGATAAAGGGTTGCCCATTGCCATACCAAATATTTGTTGGTAAAATGCACCATTGAATATAAACTTACAATCACAAATGCACAACCTAGTGAGAGAAATGATATGACTTACAGGGAGAGGTAATTCGTGATGGATTAATTCATTACTAAGATACTCTAAAATGGAATCTATAGGGACTTTAGTAAAAAGGGAACAAACATCAAAACTAACGAATCTATCAGTGGGGCAAAAAGTGATTTTGTTTAATTTACCAAACTCTTGTCTCCGTTACTTGGAACTATCTCAGATTCTCACGTATATAATAGTCTAGATTTAGTTGATAAATTAAACAAAATAGGTATGTTGACGATATTTTAGCTGTTTTGCCTGCTGGTATTGATGTAAATGATTTACTCTGTAATTTGAATAACCAGGTACCATCCATTAAGTTTACGTTAGAATTAGAAAAAGACAATTGCCTCCCTTTCTTAGATGTTTTAATACATAGAGAACCATTTCAATGTAAATTCAGTATTTATAGGAAACCAACCAACAACTTGACTTATGTCCATTTTTATTCAGGCCATCACCTCAACATCAAAATATAAATTTTTTCCTCTATGTTTTTACGAGCCTTGCGCATTGTCAGTCCCCAGTATTTGGATAAAGAAATTGAATACATAAGAAAAATAGGGACACAGATTTGTTATCCTTCACATATACTAGATATTTGTTATAACAAAGCCCACAAAAAGTTTTATAGTGAAAGTAACATGAAGAAAGAAACCCCTAAGAACATTCTTAGCTTGCCTTATTTTAGTGGTTTTGAAAACTTAAAATCATTGTTAAAACCTTTTAACGTAAACCTCGTTTTTTCTTATAATAACACACTCAAAAGAATGTTAATAAAAATAGCCCTAAAGAAAACAACATAATATATAAAATTCCATGTTTGGATTGCCCCTCTTTTATATTGGCCAATCTAGCAAAGATTTAGATGTACGTGATAAGCAACATAAGTATTCAGTCAAAACTGACAAGCATCCAATGCTATATTCATTCATTTAAGTGAAAACTCTCACAGGATAAATTGGACTGAAAGTTCAGTGGTTGCCAGATCGAAAGATTTCTCTTTAAGAAATCTATTGGAGTCCGCTATTATCCAGCTTACTTCCAGTTGTAATTTTAATCTTAGCCCTGGCATGTATTATTTGGACCCCTGTACCAGAAAAATGTTAAAGAATGACCTAAAAAGGGATTTTGACAAAGGAAAAATCTATTTCTGGGGGAAGACCTGTGTCACCCAGTGAAATGATCCATTAGCACTCATTTCTAGGTATAAATATTGGTAAATATACCAGAGAAAAAGCTATCCATAATGCCAGGGTTACGACCCCTGGATCGAACACCATTAGATGGTGTCAGTATGCACAAGGGGTGAGTGGTTGCCACTACCACAGATCTTCGTCCTACAGATTTCTCCATTCTCAAAACCCCGAAAAAGGAGGAGGCGTTCCAAAGCCTTACCCTCCGCACCTAGCCAACCACCACCCCGGCCGCCATATTCATCCCAAGTTAGCACCTCCCAAGCTTGGTATGCCACTCGGGAGGGAAAAGGAAGTACTGGGATGGGTCACTGGGTGACACAGGTCTTTCCCCAGAAATAGATTTTTCCTATGTCAAAATCCCTTTTCTGGGCTCGACCTGTGTCACCGAGTGAAATAGTAACAGAGAATCAGCCATACAAAAGCTTGGTGGAGCCATCTAAGAATTACCTTAATGGAGCTAAATAAAACTATGAGAAAATTACTGTGTTTTAATAACCCAAAACATTCGTATTAAAAACATAATTAACATTATAAGGCACACAGTCTAAATCATAAAAATAACCAACACCAAGACACTTAAGGCTAACAAAAAGATTTAAAACAGGATATCCATGAAATGGCCAGGAGTCAGGCTGTGAAGCAGGCCTGACCTAAAGGTTAGAAGGCAGGGCAAGTAAACGAGGCAGGTAGGCGAGAGAAATACAAACAATAGGACAAACTAAGGTTACATAAACTAGTCTGGGGCTGGGGGAACAATACTTCCTGCAGGTACCGTGGAATATTTAAGAGCCTCTAGAGACTTAACATAGTGGCGTTTGAACACTGTTGGTGATTTCCAGCCCGTATACTTTTAAGGTCATCAAAATTCATGTTATGAAAATAATTAGCTGAGGTGGCCACCGCCGAATATCATGTACCGAGGTACTGAATCTGGGTTTGCCTGTTTAATGAAATATAGTATTTGTTGCCTGATGGCCTTTAAGGAAATGGTTCCTCCATTTTCCTAACAAAAAGAGGGCCTGAAATTCTATTAGAAGTTCTATTTAAATAAGCTTTTAAAGTGTTAACTGGACATAAAGACAGATCTTGTGGAAGGGGAATAATCTTCCAAGGAGACCATCTATTTTGTGGATCCTCATTCTTTGCTAGAAACTTGAGATCCGAGACAACAGATCTTCTCCTGACGGAGGAAATCAACATGGTTCGGTTCTCTAGAGAGAGCAGACAGTTCAGAAATTCTAGCCCCTGAGGCTAGACTTACTAGAAATAACGTTTTCCTTAACAGACTCGAATATGTACATAATTCGTTATCAGTGTCTGATGCCAATTTAAGTACGTCATTTAAGAACCAGGAAACCGTGTGAGGACGGGTTGCTGGTCTAAGACGAGCGCATGCTTTAGGAATTGACGAAAAATATGAGTCTGTAAGGTTAATATTAAAGCCATGTAAAAATATTTTTCTTAAAGCAGCGTTCAGATTCCCTCAGAAATAATGCTAACTTTTTAACTGCTGAGTCATATTGTCTGAGAGTAGATTCCCTCTTGTCTTATTCTATGAACAGTGTATTAATAGGATCAATGTTAGCGTCTTTCTGAGCTGCAAACTTCATGAAGTCCATAAAGCTAGGGCATTCAGAATTCTTGAGGAAGCTGACATAGTCCGAGTTTGCACTACTTGTGTCAATCTTGGACTGGGGATCTGTTTGCGCCGGAGTTTCAACTCTAGAAGAAGAGGAAACCAATTGCTCTTCGGCCAGTTCGGTGCCACAAGTGCTACTTGGCCTTTGAATGATCTGAGTTTGTGTAAAACTTTCATTAATAGGTTTATTGGTGGAAACAGATAGATCCTTTCCCACCTGTTCCAGTCGATTGACATCGCATCCGTGGAATGAGCTAGAGGGTCTAGATTGGGAGCAACGTAACACGGAAGCTTGTGCTTGCTCTCTGTGGCAAACAGGTCCACCTGGAGACCCGGTACCTGAAGACAAATCCACTCGAATGATGCCTTGTCCAAGGACCATTCCGACTCCAGCGGAGTTGTCCTGGATAGTGAATCTGCAAAGACATTTCGAACACCTGCCAGGTGGGTAGCTGACAGGTGCCAAAGATGTTTCCTTGCCAGAGAGAAAATTGCAATCATTACCTGATTGATATGGCTCGACTTGGAGCCCCCTCTGTTTATGCAATGTACAACTACTGCACTGTCCAGTACCAGTCTGATGTGAATCTGTCTGGTTGGACGTAGTTTCTTTAGTGTTAGGAATACTGCCATTGCCTCTAGAATGTTATGGAACTGGCGGAATACAGTTGACCATGTTCCTTGAACTTTCTTGTGTTGGGAGTATCCTCCTTATCCGCTTAAGGAAGCATCCGTATGGATCACTAATGATGGAGGGGGAAATTAGAGAGGCACTGACCTTGACAAACTCTTGACTGTTGACCATGGTCGAAGCCTCTTCCTCAACACCGGTGGAATTAGAGACATCTTGTCGCTGTTTCTGCTGTTGGCTCGTCTCTGCCATACCCTGTTTATATCCTTCAGTTTGGCTTTTAGCAGCAAATCTGTCACTGACACGAACTGAAGAGAACCCAGGACTCTTTCCTGGGCAAATGACGAGAGGCTCTTTTGTTTTGAGGAACTGCCTGGTAGCTTTGGCTATTTCCCTCCTTTTGGCTGGCGGAAGTGACAGTTTGTGTGTGTTTAGGTCCCATTGGATTCCTAACCACTGAAACTGAACCTACGGAACTAGACGGGATTTCTTCCTGTTTATTTGGAATCCCAAGGATTACAGGAAGCTGATCACTATGAATGTTGCTTTTCAACATTCCTTGGCGTTGGATGCCCAAATTATCCAATCGTCCAGGTATGCGGCTAGCATAATCCCTTGGGCCCATAGCTGTTGGACTACTGTCTTTGCCAGTTTGGTAAAAATTCTGGGCGCTATGTTGAGCCCGAATGGCATGACTCTGAACGAGTATGCTTGTTTCCCTAGTCTGAACCCTAGGTAAGGAGAGACGTGTCTCGCAATCGGGACGTGATAATATGCGTCTGAAAGATCTATAGAGGTGGTGATGGCCCCATGGGGAAGTAGGGTCCGTACCTGCGAGATCGTAAGCATGCGAAACTTGTCGCATTGAATGTATAAGTTGAGACGAGACAAGTCTGGAATTACTCTTTGCTGGATTGAGTCTTTCTTTGGGACACTGAACAGACGGCCTTGAAATTTCAAGTGTCTCACTTTTTTATTGCATTCTTTTGAAGAAGGTCTTTTACAAAGTCCAGTAAGTCTTTGGATGGAGGTTGATGGAACCTGACTGGCGGAGGAGGCCCTCTGCTCCAGCTCCATCCCAGACCTTTTGAAACTATGCTGTGAGCCCACGGACTGAAGGTCCAATGGTCCCGGAAGAGATATAACCTCCCGCCTACCTGAGGAGACTCATTGATTGGAAGAGGACTTACTTCCTCTGCGTCCTCGGCCTCCTCTTCCACGGGAGAGAGGTCTGGTTGCAGTCCTACCTCTGTAGGCGGCTCTGGCTCTACTCCCCTCGCATGCCTGTTGTAGCCTCAAACGCCCCTTGGCTTTCAAACGGCGTTGAAGGCTGGGGACGCCACGAAGGCTGGCGGAGCAGAGGCTTGCTGAGCCGGCTGCATCAGTACGAACTGCTGCTGAGGCTGAGCTTTGGATGTGGAAGGCTGTCCGATCTGACAGACCGGTACAGCCTGAAGCACAGTTTGAGCCTGGGGTTTCCTGTATCTCCTGAACTTCTTCCTTTCCCTGGGTTGAGGTCCGGAGGTCTCGGCGGACTTCCTTTTTAAAAGGAAGACCCCAGCGGGAGCGAAGACTCTGGTTTGCTCTGGTTGCCTCCGCCAGAACATTATTGACCTCATCCTCAGGGAAGATGTTAGGTCCCCAGACAGGACTCTTCATGAGTCTATTGGTCTCATTCCTGATGGTGGCGTCTGCGAAAATATGCTTCCGGCAGTTTTGTCTCGCCACCACAAAGTCATAAAGGTCCGATTGGAATGACGCTAATAAGGATTTCGTCAGGACCTGGAACAGAGGTTCGTCAGTGTAAGTCAAAGCTGTTACCTCTGCGATGGTGATGGAATGCAGGGAGCGACTCAACCTGTACTTAGCCTCATACTCCGCCTTCAGAAGGGCCTCCGGAATCCTGGGTAGTTGCTCACTGAACAAGGTGGAGGCACACTCAGGGTCGAGTTTACCCACTGTGAACGTAGCCGGAGCTCCCGACCAATATTCCGAATCCCCGGGAGGTGTGATCTGTGTCCCGGAGTTGAGGCAGTGGTTTGCCATCTATTCCCGCCTGAATGGTCAATTCTGCGATCTTAGTCGTGCAGGGGGTAGGGATGGAGTCACCTACCGAGAACATTGTAAAGCTCCCTTTAAAGGGAGTAAGTTTCGTTTTTTCGCACTCCCAGTCAGTGAGAGCGCGCATCAGGGCGGATTGGGCTTGGTCCCTGGGAAAGATAACCGTTTCCTTCGGGACCTTATCAGATCTAATCCAGGCTTCCTCTGTTAGCCTGGCATAGCCTGGGTAGGGAGGCACCAGGTCGGCTGGAAAGAACTCCAGTTCTTCCAGACGACGAGTGCCCAAACCCTCGATGGTCAGGTGTCATTATGCAGGGGGCGTGTAGAGCCAGCCGCCACGGGTTCCCCCTTATCAAAGGGGGCAGTCTGGAGGCATCCGAACAACATGGGACTGCTGTACTGCTCCGGATTGGATAAATCCGGAGAGCAAGCTTTCCTGGGCCTGCATCCTTTGTGCCAGTGACAGCACTGACTGACCAGAGGTCTCAAGCTTGAAACAAGCTGAGAAGAAAGGTCTTGTAGCCTAGCTTCAACCTTGGAGTCGATCCTCTGCATTAGAAGTTCGACGAAGGCCTCAGGGTCAAAGTTAGGCTGTGGGGGTTTAGCCTTAGACACTCTGGATCTCGACCCTTTGGATGGGGGAGTAGCCTTACTTGAGGACGCCACTGGTTTAAGAGCCAGTGACGACCTTGAGGGAGCTGGCAGATTAGACCTTTGAGGTCTAGAGGACTTTGGTAAGTCCTTTTTTTTTAAAGATTTCACCTTGGGGATAACAGACTGAGATCTGTCCCCAAGGATAGCTGGTTTGGGAAACCCCTGAAAGGAAGAAGAAGAAGAAGAAGGAGAACTGAAAAGGGGACTACCAAAACCCTCTCCCCCTGCCTCACTTACCACCTTACCTTCTACCCGATGGTCCAAATCTACGCTCATCGGCTCGAGGTGGATGTTGATGGCCGCTACCTCTTCCGCCACCTCTCCGCACAGGTTGTCTTCTTGGGAGAGCTGCGTCTCTTGCCGGATCCTCTCGATGATTGGGGCGGCCAATTCCACCGGCATTGCAGCGGAGATCCAGGCACCAGGGTAGAGGAGATTACAAATCTCCTCCGACAGGACATATGGTTTGCCAGACACAACGTTCCTCCCAAATCCGCCGACCCAGATCTTCAGGGTTGACAGCGAAGAGTCACGGATGATTTGGTCAGACTGTAAGGAAAGGTAGGACTTACTGAAAATATTCTCCAATTTTCTCGTATATGTCTATATAAGCCATTAAAGTCAAAAAGAGACTAAAGGTTAGCGGTCTCTTAAAACTTACCGACTCATCCACCACTAACTTGTACAGAGCGTAGCAGATTTCACAGCCATCCGGGTGCCAAACGACCAGGTCCCCAACGTGGACCGAGCAGCTGGAGTGCGATCGGCACACCTCGTGTCCACAGGGTTGTTGGAGAACCGCCGTGCACCCTGGCTCCTGACAATGTACCATCTGTAAGTGGAATGTTGGTACATGAGTATCGTCAAGGCAAGGCCTGCCAGAATTAGGTCCGGCGGTAATAGGCTACCTTAACACAGATTTATGGGTGATGAAACATGCTTGTCATCAGGCAAAACCCGCCGGAATTGAATCCGGTAGTAAAAGACTAATAAACATAGGTTATGCTACAGAATGGCTAACTATTAATTATGTTAAAAATAAGTACTCTATGATACTCCGCTGCTATGGTACTCCGCCGTGATTTGCCACTGAAATCTCGTTATGTCAGATATTATGGAAACGGCGTAATGTGGCGGAAAGGAGTGTTTGCATATGGCCCATCTCTCAATCGCCCAGGGCGGAAACCACATAGTGGAAACCTCCAATTAAACCGAAAACCATACCCACCGGAGTGGTAACATGGGCGATAACAACGAAAGATCCGACTAACCTGGCGGAGACTTAACATAGCGTAATGTATGATTGCATCCCTGGGACAGTGTTCGACGCTCCAGCTATAACTATGGAAAGCGAGCAAACGAAACACCGCCCGATAAGGGAAAGGTAGGTGAGTGGCGGAAACCCAGCGAACGGCGACCAGTCGAGTGGGTAGCACCCTCTGGAAGCCAAATGTAACCTCCTCACGGGGGTGCCGAACGCAAGCGATCGGTTTCCCTTTGCTAGGAAGATGCCCAGGCCATGTCGCCAAAATCTAATCGATCAGGTAAAGAAGGATAGGCTATATACACGAAATAACCTGCGCAACCTTTCGATCCCAGCCTACCTTCCAAAACCAAAACGTTTTGGCTTGGTCAGGAAGGCCAGAATGAGCGCTACAGGTGAGGGGGGGAGGGAGAAGAACCTCGCATAACCTAGCGACACCCTCCAAAACCGACAGCCTGGTCAGGTGGTAGACTATGAATTGAGGAGACCCTTCACTATTCTAACCTCACCCTCCGAAACCTAACGGCCTGGCCAGGTGGGCTAAGGGTGAAGAGCAACTCTCTCACTAGCCTAACCTCACCTCCCAAAACCTAATGGCCTGGTCAGGTGGGCCAAGAGTGAACGAGGAACTCCCTCACAAACCTAACATCTTCGTCCAAAATCTCAAAACGGCCTGGTCAGGTGAGCTAGGTAGTCTGAGTATCGTGTAAAAGCGCCTATCATGTCTAGCCTAACCCTCCAAAACCGAGTTACGGCTCGTTCGAGTAGGCTAGGCTAGAATATACCTAATCGAATAAAACTACCTGTCGTCAAGAGCACTAACATAATAAAAGTTAACCATTCGATGTGAGATGTCTAAAAATGATATACTTATAAATACATAAATGACTCAGCGGCAGAGAGGGCCAAACAACATCCGTTATACGGGAAGCGGGGATACCCTAAATGGCCACCTCTAACGCCGAATCGCACACATAAACTAATCCAAGAATAGACATGTCATCCATCCTTGTACACATCAGCTATGATCATGATAATAATAATACCACCATCGAGAAGGCACCACTTCGCTGATGGAGAAGGAAACCAGTGAAAAGGGAGGAAAACTAAGATCAGAAAAAGGGAGGGGTGTACCTCCAACCCTAGACTAGATCAGTCATGATACGGGCTCCCTTACCTCCTACCAGCGAAATGGTAAATTCTCCAAATAAGGCTCCAAACTGAAATGGAGTATGGATAAAAACTAGCAGAAATATTCTGCTAATAAAATGCAAAGACTGAGGGTCAAGCATGGCAGAGGCAGGCACAGCCCACGCCCGGCTTTGTAGAACTATTTACCTTGGTAAACAATATACGAACAGTCATAATATAATGCCTCTGTAATAAAAAACCAAAAGGAAATGGTACTCAACTTAGATGGTGGAAATTCCTGGTGGAATGACATGATGCAAGTAGAAAAAACCGAATAACAACACCAAAGAAAAATACGGTGTATCTTGGAAGGCGTGCTAAATTGGAATGAATATGGCGGCCCGGGGTGGTGGTTGGCTAGGTGCGGAGGGTAAGGCTTTGGAACGGCTCCTCCTTTTTCCGGGTTTTGAGAATGGAGAAATCTGTAGGACGAAGATCTGTGGTAGTGGCAACCACTCACCCCTTGTGCATACCGACACCATCTAATGGTGTTCGATCCAGGGGTCGTAACCCTGGCATTATGGATAGCTTTTTCTCTGGTATATTTATCAATATTTATACTTAGAAATGAGTGCTAATGGATCATTTCACTGGGTGACACAGGTCGAGCCCAGAAAGATAAAATCACTGACTTAACCCTTAAACGCCTGTTGGACGTAGCAAACGTCGACTAAAATTGTATGTTGAATGCCGAGTGGACGTAGCAAACGTTGACTACAAAAAATTTCAACCTTCGGTCAACTTTGACTCGACCGATATGGTCGAAAAACGCAATTATAAGCTAAAACTCTTACATTCTAGTAATATTCAATCATGTACCTTCATTTCGCAACAAATTGAAAGTCTCTAGCACAATATTTAGATTTATGGTGAATTTTGTAAAAAACTTTTTTCTTACGCCCGCGCGGTAACTCGGCCGAAAATTTCAGAAATTCTTTCGTCATTTTGTCGTAATTTTTGCACTGTTCTATATTAGCCGTTACATAAAGTTTTATATACGAAAATGTGCGCAATTTCATGTACAATACACCAGAAAATAACTCATGGTTGTAGCTTTTATCAGTTTTGAAATATTTTCATATAAATCACGATAACTGCCAAAATTTCAACCTTTGGTCAACTTTGACTCGACCGAAATGGTCAAAAAACGCAATTGTAAGCTAAAACTCTTACATTCTAGTAATATTCAATCATTTACCTTCATTTTGCAACCAATTAGAAGTCTCTAGCACAATATTTCGATTTATGGCGAATTTTTGAAAAAAACTTTTTCCTTACGTCCGCGCCAGAAATTCTTTCGTCACCTTGTCGTAATGTTTGCACTGTTTTATATTAGTCGTTACATAAAGGTTTATATATGGAAATGTGCAAAATTTCATGTAGAATACAACAGAAAATAACTCATGGTTGTAGCTTTTATCAGTTTTGAAATATTTTCATATAAATCACGATAACTGCCAAAATTTCAAGCTTCGGTCAACTTTAACTCGACCGAAATGGTAAAAACGCAATTATAAGCTAAAACACTTACATATTAGTAATATTCAATCATGTACCTTCATTTTGCAACAAACTGGAAGTCTCTAGCACAATATTTCGATTTATGGTGAATTTTTGAAAAAATATTTTTTTCCTTACATCTGCGCGCGGTAACTCGGCCGAACATCTCAGAAATTCTTTCGTCATGTTGTCGTAATGTTTGCATCGTTTTACATTAGTCGTTACATAAACTTTTATATATGAAAATGTGTGCAATTTCATGTAGAATACAACAGAAATTAGTTCATGGTTGTAGCTTTTATCAGTTTTGAAATATTTTCACATAAATCACGATAACTGCCAAAATTTCAACCTTCAGTCAACTTTAACTCGACCGAAATGGTCAAAAAACGCAATTGTAAGCTAAAACTCTTACATTCTAGTAAAATCGTTTACCTTCATTTTGCAATAAATTGGAAGTCTCTAGCACAATATTTCGATTTATGGTGAATTTTAAAAAAAAACATTTTCCTTACATCTGCGCGGTAACTCGGCCGACCATCTCAGAAATTCTTTCGTCTCGTTGTCGTAATATTTGCACCGTTTTATATTAGTTGATACATAAAGTTTTATATATGAAAATGTGCGCAATTTCATTTACAATACAACAAAAAATAACTCATGGTTGTAGCTTTTATCAGTTTTGAAATATTTTTATATAAATCACGATAAATAGAAAAAATTCGACTTTCGGTCAACTTTAACTCGACCGAAATGGTTGAAAACTGCAATTGTAAGCTAAAACACTTACAGTCTAGTAATATTCAATCAATTAGCTTCATTTTTCAACAAACGGGAAGTCTCTAGCACAATATTTCGATTTATAGTGAATTTTTGAAAAAAAACATTTTTTACGTCCGCATGTTACGAATTCATGCATCATTTTGTGATAATATTTTCTCTGTGTTGCTTTGATCGTTTTAAAATTTGTTATATACCAAAATCATCGCAATTTAGTGTACAATACAACTAAAAAAAATTAAGTCATTAGGTTTAACCGTTTTGCTTACAGCGCGATTTGTATACAATTATATACGAGTTTTTTTTTCGCTGTCATATATTCCAATATTTATATATGATAATATTTTTTTTCATTTCTGATGGTTGCATACTAAACTTCAGGCAATGACAAAAAAATGAGCCAAAAATGAACTCTTAATCTTAAAAACTAAGCGTGCTGTGATTTTTGAAAAAAACTTTTTTCCGTTCAAGCGCTAACTCACCGAACGCCGCCGGCATACAGGAGACGTTTTTGTAAATAGGGCTTCGGCGTTAAAGGGTTAATTACAAGGTAGCTACTTGATATATATTTTCTATATATTTGTATGTTTAATATAATTTTTTTTTTATTTGTAAAAATGTTCATCTTGCAAAAAGTTATTATTGTTTACAAAAAAAAGAGAATTATTGTGTTGTACTAAAAAAATTTTTAGGTGGTCAGTCACAAACCTGTATAATCTTTTAATTGTCCTGTCCCTACTCCTGAACGGTTGATCCTAATCCTTTGTAAAAACCTCTTAAATATTTAATCCTGTTTTGGCAGTTCTACTAATTCTTCAATTGTGTTGGATTCCAGGTACATATGTTCCCTTTATAATCCCCATCTGTCATTTATATGAGCTTTCTTTGTAAACATAATTTTATATTTCTTCAGTCTGCTAAGTAAAGGACTAGCATTGAAAGGCCTCGCAGCACTCCAGTGTTACCGTTTCCTTTGTGGATTTTATATATATATATATATATATATATATATATATATATATATATATATATATATATATATATATATATATATATATATATATATATATATATATATATATATATATATATATATATATATATATATATATATATATATATATATATATATATATATATATATATATATATATATATATATATATATATATATATATATATATATATATATATATATATATATATATATATATATATATATATATATATATATATATATATATATATATATATATATATATATATATATATATATATATATATATATATATATATATATATATATATATATATATATATATATATATATATATATATATATATATATATATATATATATATATATATATATATATATATATATATATATATATATATATATATATATATATATATATATATATATATATATATATATATATATATATATATATATATATATATATATATATATATATATATATATGTATATACACATATACAGGCAGTCCCGGTTTACAAGGGGGTTCCATTTTTACGCTGCATTGTAAACCAAAAAACCGTCAAATCATCAAAAATCCTAAGAAAACCTTACTTTTAATGCTTTGGGTGCATTGAAAACGATGTAAACTGCATTTTTATTGAGTTTTTCATCAAAGAAACCTCAAAATTTTTATTATTCTGCCATTTTGGAGTCATATTTCCTCTGTCGGATCGGCGTACGACGCGTCGTAACCCTGGAACATGCATTGTAAACCGGGAAATAATTTTTGATGAATATATTTGAAAAGTGTTGTAACCTCGAATGTTGTAAGCTGGACCCGTTGTAAACTGGTATATATATATATATATATATATATATATATATATATATATATATATATATATATATATATATATATATATATATATATATATATATATATATATATATATGTATGTATATATATATATATATATATATATATATATATATATATATATATATATATATATATATATATATATATATATATATATATATATATATATATATATATATATATATATATATATATATATATATATATATATATATATATATATATATATATATATATATATATATATATATATATATATATATATATATATATATATATATATATATAGATGAGAGAGAGAGAGAGAGAGAAATATATACAGTCATACCCCAAACTTACACAAGGTTAAGTTCCTTGTTGGACAGGTCAGTATCGTTCTCGGCTAGCACTTTGCTGGGCCTGCGTTCGATTCTCCGGCCGGCCAATGAAGAATTAGAGGAATTTATTTCTGGTGATAGAAATTAATTTTTGGTATAATATGGTTCGGATTCCACAATAAGCTGTAGGTTCCGTTGCTAGGTAACCAACTGGTTCTTAGCCACGTAAAATAAATCTAATCCTTCAGGCCAGCCCTAAGAGAGCTGTTAATCAGCTCAGTGGTCTGGTTAAACTAAGGTATACTTAACTTTTACACGAGGTTAGGT